>NC_140385.1:8430000-8440000 GCF_054491055.1 Hypomesus nipponensis
TGAGATCTGCAATGTGATTGATCGCTATCGTTAAAAGCAGATCATGCAGTCATGGTTTTTGGAGACCGTTGTTGTGTGGGGAGTTTGTGAACAGTTGGAAAGATCTGGCAGTGTGAAGTGTGCACAGTGAGGATGTCGGATGACATCACTTCCTGTGTGTTTCCAGGGTGATGGGGAGAAGTCTCCTCGTCAACGAAGGCCATCCAGCCCCAGCTCCAACAGCTCCCTGGGGGGGTACGGACGCTACACCCCCTCCCGCTCCCCCCAGAACTACAGCAGGCCAGGTACACACACAACCACACTCACACACTCAAACATGTTGCAAAGAGGAAACCTTTCATTAAAGTCAAACTTATGACAGTGGATAACGTTGTAGTCCTGTATGTGTGCTAACCTCTTTTACTTTCATTTCCACTGATCACTGTAATTCTATAAATTTCTAGAATGCTTTTCTGTTTTTCCATTCTGAACATTTCATGCAGTGTCATTGCATTTTCCTCTACAAATGAGCTGACAATGCCAGTACAATGGTGGTTCCTCATAGTATAAGACACACTAGTGGTAGTCCTTTGCCGCAAGCTATCCAGGTGGACTGTTTTTTTTTATTTTCAAAAAGACAGAGACATTTCCAGAGTTTAGTCATTTTGTTGAAGATGTGTATTTCCTATCAGAGTTGACCTACTTCTTCCTATCAGTGACTCACAGCTTACCCCTCATTTTGATTGGACACCCAGGGCCTGAGATGTACCTGAGCGGGCGTTTCATTGGCCAGGCTCGAGACTCCAGCTCCCTCCCCCTTCCCCCAAACTCTGTGGGGGGGCCCAAGTACCCCTCATCTTGGGCTAGGGACTCCTCCTCCCTGCCTATGTACAACTCTTCCCCCATGCCACCAGGGGGTAAATATTCCCCTATACCACCAGGGGGTAAATATTCCCCTATACCACCAGGGGGTAAATATTCCCCTATACCACCAGGGGGTAAATATTCCCCATGCCACCAGGGGGTAAATATTCCCCCACGCCACCAGGGGGTAAATATTCCCCCATGCCACCAGGATGTACATCTTCCCCCACACCACCAGGGGGCAGCGGAGGCATGTCCCTGCCCCTCAACCCTACCACTCTGGCCTTGCTCCAACAGCACAACTACATCCCTTTCTTCCGAGGTACCAGACAACAAAATGGAACTTGACCCAATCCAGAATAGATCATGTCTATTTTGAAACTCTACAGATATACAATCAATCTGGCTCCTATTGTGTTGGATTGGGTCTGTGTTCTGTGTGGAGTGCTGTGCGAATAGGAAAGTTTGACCTGAGCGTTTGTGATGCTCACACTGTAGTGGTGATGTTGCATGTC
Organism: Hypomesus nipponensis; assembly: GCF_054491055.1. Lineage (NCBI taxonomy): Eukaryota > Metazoa > Chordata > Actinopteri > Osmeriformes > Osmeridae > Hypomesus > Hypomesus nipponensis. Next base: position 8,431,359 of record NC_140385.1, read on the forward strand.
CCAGTAACTCTGGAATGTGTGGCCTACAAGCCCCAACATTAACCAGCGGTCACAGCTCTTCTCCCCGGAGTGTTTTAGGCCAGTGAGTGTTGGCTTATATCAGTGAGACAGGAAACATTTGCATGGTTTGTGCTGCCCTTGTTTTGGTATAACCAGGTTCTGAAGGTGACTGCTGCCCGATAGTCCGGTCCCATCCTGTAGCCACACCCAGCCTCCTTCCTACTCACAAGACTCAGGGGAAACCCCTCCCCCCTCCACCAACACACCACCCCAACACACCGCCCCAGATACAGAATCACTCCCTCTCCCCAGTGTGCAAGGTCACTTGTCCTACCCACACAGGCCTTCCATGTCCAACCACCTACCTGAGTTTGGTCTCCTCTTCACCCCCCCCCCCTCCCTTCAGGCCTCAAAGAGGACCCCCTTCCTGAGTCTAAACCTAGGACCTCCCTGCATCTCACTTTGCCTCCTCACGGTAACGCACAAGACGGTAAAACAAACCCCCTGGTCTTTCCTCTGTGTCTTCTCTACTGGCTGTCGGTTCCTTGTGGTGTGCATCAGAGTCCAGTGCTCGGTCCCAGTGAGTTGTCGTTGTGTTTGCCCCTTTTTGATCATGTCTGTGGAAGGTGTTTAACTCTTTTCGCCTGAAGTTGTCGTACTTGTGCATGGGAGCCTTGTGATTATCGTAAATGTGGATACGTCTGATTATTTCTGGTTTGTTTAATACCGTTGCCTAGAAGTTGCCTAGAAGTTATTGTTCTGTAAAAAAAAACATACATGTCTGGTTGGATGTAATCCATCTTGCACTTTAACGTGAACATCGTATGTAGAGTGTTGTTGTGTTCTGTGTGATACCCTATACCGTGTTGTTTTGAACCAGTGTTTTTCAGCCTTGAACCCTTCAGCGTCAAGTTCAGGTTCTGTCTGTGGAGAGTGTGTGAAAGTGCAGCTGGTTGGTACATTTCTTCCTGTGTTGCTCGAGACAAAAACACATGAGGTAATCAGTCTCTGTGTTTTAAAGAAACACGCTTTAAAAAGCTTGCCTCGACCAAAGCCGTGACAAAAGGGGTGTTAGAGGAGAGTTGTTATAGAGTAATAGATAAGAGAAAGCTGATGTAGCCTCAGGGGAGACAGTGTGTCGACCACAGAGACCCAACGTGATATCCATCCCCCCTTTTTACTATCGCACCCGCTGACTCCGGTCCAATCCGACCACACCTTGACACATGCTGAAGTCATCAAGCGGCTCCCGATGCTGTCTTTCTGCGTCGTGACTCACGAGGCCCTGTCGGGAAATATAGCTCACATTCAGGAGGCCGATCAAGTTTTAGGAGCTGTGAAAGAGACGGGGTTGAGGATCCAAAACAGATTTGGAAAGAGACACGGACGAGGAAGAGAAGGGCATCTGAGGGTTGCCGTCGGAGGGAACGCCTCGGGCGTACGCTGTTCCGGCGCACGCACAGTGAGAGAGAGAAGAAGAGCAAGGAGCAACCGATGAGGTCACGGGCCTACGTTGGTACAGTACGTCGCCAAATGCCATCCAAACTTTCGGTGGTTTTTCCACCCGAGCCTGAGAAGCCGAGCGATCTTGGAGAGAGGGATGAAAGAGACGAATGAAAGCGGGGGGGGGGGGGGGGGGGGGGGGGGGAGTTAACCAAGGGATGAAAGGAAACCAATTGGAGAAGTTGTAATTTGGGGTCTGGTCCCAAGTTGCAGTGGTGTGTGCTACCCTTGGCTGGTTGGCAATGCAGTCTCAGTGGTTCCTAACACAGCGTGAAGGAGACTGCAGCGTTTTTATGCACTGGACTCGGCTTTTAATGAGGGATCAGGTTTGCCTGTGACATGGTTAGAGTCCAGTTAAGTGATTAAACCAGGTCTTTACTGTCGCCGAAGGGTTGGTCCCCACTGTTTTCATGGTTGAAGCTAGGGATTACAGATCAAGGGGTGTTTGGCAGGTTGACAGAATAGCAAAGATGATCAAGGATGAGCTCATCCTGCTGGTTGTTTGTGATTCAATGCTTACTGTACCAACATTTTCATAATTATCGTTGGGGTCACACTTTTCCTCCCACACAGCAGCCCTGCCCACACACACACACACACATACACCGACACACTTTCTCCCAGTCCTCCGCTCACCTCTCCTTCAGAATAAGAGTCCTGCCTCAGCTCCAGGTGTGTGGAGGAGCTGTCCCAGATACACTAACTGCACTCGGAGTCTGTGTTGCCTCCCGTTTGTGTATGCGAGTGTGTGTGTGTGTGTGTGTGTGAATGACATCATCCTCTTGCATCCCGTCTGCTTAGCATAACTCTTTCTCTCCCAAAGATGGGAGTATGCGCGTGTTCTCTTCTCAACTAACAGTCTCTCTCCCTCGTCCTTTTCTATCTCTCTCCTCCCGTCTTCCCTTGTTCTTGCAGCTTCAGAACTAGATGTTTACTAGCGCTGGCCTGCCAGGTGCCACTGACTTCACCACCCAGCCTGTGTGTGACACCAAGCATGTTGATGGCCTGTTGTCATTCACACACACACACACACACACACACAATTGAAAGTAGAACCACGTGGAGCATGTCCAGTTTGAACATGCACCACCGTGTCCAACAAAAACGTACTCAAAAGGCTGGGTTGTCAAGTTGGCCGGATAAGAACGATAAGCGCTGCATAACTAGAGCATAACTCTCCTTCTTTGCCCTCCCCTTATTTTCCACCACTCAACCCCCCCCCCCCAACCCTACCTCATCCACCCACCCACCCACCCACCTTCCCTCCCACTCTGCCCCCCCCTCCCCCTGTCCCTGCTTCCTTCCCCCCTTTGAGGCAGTGAAAGTGGTCGGAGCACCCCCAGTCTTTCCACGTATTCCGACGGCAAATCCCCCTGCTCCGCCTCCTATGTGGCTGCCCCCAGGCACTTCCACGTACCAGGTAGGTTTGGCTCCGCCTCTCCGCGCCGCCCCCCAGCCTCATCGGACCTCCCTACTCCTCCTGGCCCCTCCCTCTCAGAGGACGGAGAGGGGGGGGGGGTCTCGTTTGGTGTATGTGGGTCAGGCACTCCCTCTGGTCTCTATTTGTCTTCCTGCTTCTCTGTCTCTTCTCTCTCTGTCTCTCTCCTGTCTTCATGTTGATTCTCTATCCCTGTCTCTGTCACTCCCTTCTTCTCTCTTTCCCTCTCCCTCTGTCTCCTTTCTATGTCTCATTCTCTCTGTCTCTCTGTCTCTCTCTCTCTCTCTCTCTCTCTCTCTGTCCTCCCTCTCTCTCGCTTTCTCTGTCAGCCCTCCCTATCTCTCTCCTCTTTCTCTATCCCTCTGTCCTATATGGACTGAGGCTCTCAGATGATATCTTCTCCATGTTGACAGTATTAAGAGGATCCTCCTCATGGTGATGGCTCTGCTGAACCCTGTCTTTGATCCACCATATTGTTCCCATTGAATCCTACGGTGTCGCACACAAAAACACCCCAAACTTGGCCACATTTAACTTGAGTGAACAAAGCCAGCAATTATCTACTTAATAGGTTTTCTAGTCATTGTATTGATTGCTTTTATATGCTATTGTTTCCAGTGCTGGCAATCGGTAAAACTAAATGATCCACATGTGTTTTATTCCATGAGTCATTTTGCCTTTGAAAAAGCTGAGAAGAGAGAATGCATGATTACCAAGTATCGCTGACAGATTTGTCTTTTTGTCCAGAGGTGTTCTGTGTACTTATATGTTATGTTATGCCAGGTGCTTGCGTTGTCTTGTCTTAAGAATTTCAGTGCCCAGTCTGACCTTGTGTTTTTCTGTGTACCTGACAAACCAAAGGATTGACTTGACAGAGACATTTAGGACTACCCTACTGGGTGGTTTATAATGAGAATCATTGTTGCAGTTGTCAACTTAAAGAATGGCTTTTTTATTTACTGTTTATTTTATGTTTATTTTATGCTCCTATGATTTTCTCTAAATACAATCATGAATGATCACATTCAGGACAGTTTTATTATTCATTACTCGTGGAAAATCTTGGAAAACTTTTTGTTGGATCGTTCTCAAAATCAAATTCTATATAAGGGTAGCCAACTGTAGACTTTCCCTTGGTATCTACCACCATGGGACTCATAGACAAGTACAATTACATATGTAAGTGATATATTTTGCACATATTGCATGAATATTTATGACAAGCGACATGACTTTGACTGATATAAGAAGACTGTCTTGCCAGTCATAATACAAGTACAGATGTCTTGTGTTGACTCAAAGCTATGCTGCCCTTACTTTGGCTTCCCATCCCTAAATAACAGCTAACTCATGCTTCTTTTTCATTCTCCCTCTCTCCTTCTGTCCCTCTCTCCTTCCACCCCGGCTCCTTCTATCCATTTCTCTTTGCCTCTTGTACATCTTCAGAGACTAAGGTCAAAGAAAATATCTATAGAAAACCCCCCATCTTCAAACAGCATGGTACAGTGCTCTCTACTTCCTGGTTAACGTCCTCTGGTCTCTGCACGATGTGTCGCATGACGCCTGTTCACAACATCCCTCCGGACGCTGATCCAGAATCAGCTTCCTCGCCCCTCCCCCCTCTCCTTCAGTGTTTCAGGGGGGTTCGGAAGCCTGATTTGGGATCAGTGTCTCAAGGGGTCAACGTCCTTTCACTTCAGTTCAGAAGGCCTCTCGGTTCTTTTCTGTTTCGACGTCTACTTTATTTCTAGTGTGCTTCTACTGAACAGGCTTGACCACACAGGCAACTGAGTGATCCGTCCGACTTGCGGTCTATTTAACCGCTATGGAGACGGTCACTGTTGCCTGTGCTCTAAGCCCAAGCCTGCCCGAGAAACTCACCCAGTCAGGCTATATGTGTCACCTATCACCTTTTTGTGACCGTGTTGTGATGATTTCTGCCTTCCCTTCCATGCGTGCTCTCACACTCTCATTCCCGTAGCGGATTGGTCGCAGCGGTGTTGTGGTTGTCTCGTGTGTCCATCGTGATTGGTCGGAAATCATCCGTCATCATAATTGGTGTTGTTGGTGTCTGGGTCACTGTGTTTCCCGTACTTGGTATTGTGCACTAAAACATTTGTGTGTGCGTGTTTATGTGTTGAACAACATTGTTGATTATTGACATGGAAGTGCATTGTACACACCTTGTGTGTGAGACTGTCCCAGCCCAGCATCAAACCCCGAGGCTAGAGAACCCCTTAACGTGTGATGGCATGAGCTGTGAGTGTTCCACCTTGTATCTGATATCAACTGCATCCAACAACACAAAATCAGTTCCCCCGCGTCTGCATACGATCAACACTGAGATACGAATGAGGAAGAGTAAATCATAACCACATGTTGACCATAGCATGTTTCCTCAGGATTTATGAGCAAAGCGTCCACAGTACGAGGCCGTATGTTTTCTTGCAGACGTGAGCTCATGGCCGGCAGAATGCGATAGTGTGTGCTGACTGTCCAGACTGTAAAAATACATACTCTCACTCTCCCCAAACACAAACACGAGCCCATGGTGATTCGCCGCTCTTATATTCTACAGCTGAACTGTATTGTCACTCTTGTGGCTGTTCATAAAGTTGTTGTACATGTCAGGAAACAATGCATGGCCTGTTTGAAGATCCCCTTGAGGTTGTCTGGAAATGATGATGACACAGTGATTCGCTGTAGGATGCAGCGTAAACTGTATGGATGGTGCTGTGGCTGTCAGACAGATGTGCGTGTGGGAGAGAGATAGATAGATAGAGAGAGATAGATAGATAGATAGATAGAGAGAGAGAGAGAGAGAGAGAGAGAGAGAGAGAGAGAGAGAGAGAGAGAGAGAGAGAGAGAGAGAGAGAGAGAGAGAGAGAGAGAGAGAGAGAGAGAGAGAGAGAGAGAGAGAGAGAGAGAGAGAGAGAGAGAGAGAGAGAGAGAGAGAGAGAGAGAGAGAGAGAGAGAGAGAGAGAGAGAGAGAGAGCACGCTAACTGCAGTGTGACACAATGTGTGTGGTTTGTAATGTGTGTGTTTTACAGCTTCCAGAACATCCTGGCAGGATGGCGACGAGGTAAAGGTAGGTAGACGCTCCGTCTCTCTCTTTTCAGCTCTCCTTTACTCTATCACACTCTCTATCTCTCATGGTCTCACTTTTTCCCTCACTTTCCATCCCTCTCCAGCTCTCTCTTTATATTTGTTTCTCTTTCTCTTTCTTTCTCTGCTCTCATCTGTTTCTCAAAACTTTTTTCTTTCTTTCTACCTACCTCTCTTTTTCCCCTCCTCTGTCCATCCGTTCAGCCCTCTTCTTCTTTCTTCCCTCTCTCTACAGACGAGGACCAGCTGGATGATCCTGAAGAACGAGATAGACGGTCACCCAGACGAGCTTGACCCGCGCAAGTCCACCTGCAGCCTGCCCACCGACGCCTCCCTGCCCAGTGAGTAGCCAATCACACGCACAGCATGGCCTGACTGGCACATCCTCCACCAATGAAGCGTTCTGTTTGGGACATGGCAGCTTGGTACATGTCCCAGCCTCCATCAATGACCGTCTCTCCCTGGCTCCTCACAGATTTCCCTTACAGTAAATCTGCTTCCCTGCCCGGTTATGGAAGAAATGGCATATACAAGGTGAGCTGTCACACTCACTTACACACTAAGACTCTACACACTAAGACTCTACACACTAACACTCTACACACTAACACTCTACACACTAACACTCTACACACTAAGACTCTACACACTAACACTCTACACACTAAGACTCTACACACTAACACTCTACACACTAACACTCTACACACTAACACTCTACACACTAACATTCCGCACACTCGGCTATTGTTCATACCCTAGCACTGTCACAACCATTGTTTCATAGTGTGAAATGGCATCATACCAATGCATTGTCATTCTCTCAGCAGAAAAGCATTCACACACGCGCGCACACACACACACACACACACACACATTTGATAGCCCCTTTGAACACCAGCTGGCAATATGATGTACATGCCACAAACCAACAGCCGTGCGCAATTTCACAGCGCCGTGTGCTCATTAGCCTTTTAGCATCCATTAGCGTTAGCATTCCTCCGTCTCCTGTCATCCTGTACAGGAGGACACACAGCAGAAGGTTAAAAAAAACCTTGGCTCGGCCTAGTCCAGTTGGGGCGCGTTTGATTCGTTCTGGCCGCACTTCACAGGGACAGGGCTCCGTGAGGTATTGGAAACGGACTCGTTAACGGCAATGAGGTGTGCCTGTCGCCATAGCGAGGAGATTAAGCCAAGCGGCCTCTAGATTGAAGCTCCATTAAAGAGAGATTGGTCCTGGCCTCGCTGGGCAAGACGCTCGTTAAGGAAGGTGGCAGGCTGATTGCTGTGTGGAGGAAGTGCCAGCTGGGTTTAGTGTATTTGGGTTTTTTATGCCACCAGAGGGGAGTGTTTCTCAATTGAAAATGCGTTGGGACGGGAGCAAAAGGGTTATCATTAAGGGTTAACAGCCTTTAATGTCCTTTTTTTGGTCTAAATATAAAAGAACTGAATAGGCCAGTGTCATATCGCCTTCCGCCATCACTTCCTGTGAGATTAGCGATTGCATAGGAAAGGACACAAGTGAAAGAAGCTGGTGCATGAAGCCGCTGTGTATTCTGGTATAGATAAGCGAGTGGATGAAAGCTCCCATTCCACCTCATCTACACAGGGGGACACGGAAGAGCCAGGCCTGCTCTCTCCTGTTTCCTCGCTCCGCATACTCTCCCTGAGGGAGGGGACACATCTCTCACAGCTTCAATATCAGGTTTCACATATCAACCCCCTCGCCACATACACACACACATGCACACGTCATAGGAGCAAAGGCAGTTTATTATGGTTATACTGATGGCGTTTGGGGCCTATTTATTCTCAGACCTTAATGGCGTGTTATTGCCGTTTCCCTTGTGTTTGTTGATAGATGGCGGTAGGGAGGGGGTGGGGGGGCGGGTGGAGGAAATGAGTACTAAGAACCTGTGGTAAATTCATGTTAAACACTGCAGTGGTGCCATCGTCATTTCTTTGTCCTGATTGGTTGAGTTCTGGATCCACCCAATAGGAGCATGAAAGGGTGGTCAAATGTGTTCTTTTTTTCCCCTCATCTACCTTTCTTTCTCTGAAGGTGGTCCACCCTCTTTTTCTACAATCTGGTCTACCGACTGTAATATATGACTGGAAAAAGCAAAGCCTGACCTTGTCCGTTTGTAGTCTTACACAAGCGTGTGTGTGTGTGTGTGTTTCCCCCAGGCTGCTAACACGGCAGAGGAGGAACCAGACGCTGACTCTCACAGCTGGGGGGGAATGAAAGGTGAGGAGAGGAACCCCCCCCCCCCTCCCCCGTAGATCCATCCAATACACAACCTAGAGAGGACGGCCCACATAGATGTGTAAACTAGATCTGGTCAAGTCACCGTCCTGGGTTGTTTATGCTCTACAGTAGCATGTTAGCCGAGGTATTGGAGGCGAGCACTAGGCAGCAGCTATCACTAGACTTCCTGGATTCCAATCAAAGATGTGTGTCTATACCAGATAAGTTCCTTATGATGTATTAAATCAGAGGAGCCTGTTGGTGGATAGGCTCTATATCAGTGGAGCCTGCAGAGCTGAAACTGACCCAAGATCAGACGCCCTCTCTGCTGTCCCTGGGTGAACCAT
>NC_140385.1:8445000-8635000 GCF_054491055.1 Hypomesus nipponensis
ACTGTATACTTTAGCAGTTTCTTTCTTTCTTTCTTTCTTTCTTTTGGGCTTTCTTTCTGCATTGCTTGGTTTTAAACTGTCCAAGAGCTCTTCTGAGAATGTGAAGTTATGAGAAAACATTTTATTTCCTTTTCTTTTTTTGGATGGTATTTCGAAGCTCATGACTCGATGATTACAGTGGTCCCATGTCTAATACCAGCCACTCGTAAATCAGTCCAGATAAGATGGCCAATGCGAGAGCTATGAATCATGGGAAACGTCCTTAATGGTCCACAGCAGAGACCCATAGCAGATATATGGAGGAGTCCGGTTCTTCCTCGTCATGTTGTCAAACACACCATTGCCAGACTAATTCACTGACATTGGCTCACACATCAATAACCCAAATTATTTTTCTAATCTATTTTTGACTCCTGGAAGGATGGTTGTGAAATGTATTTTCTGTCTGGAGAGGAACCATAGGTTATGTCTGCTTTTTCAAAACAGCACGCTGATTCTGTTGAGCGTTCATTGCTACACTGTATCACAGTCCCGGAACAGCACTTAAGCCTGACTAGTGGAGTCTTGCTTGATTATAAAAAAGATAGCATTTTCCTTCTAACTTATCTGACATTTAGTCCTATATATGTTTGTTGTTTGTGTATGGTATGGCCTAAAAAGTATCACATGTACAATTGAAACACGTTAGCTTCTCCTAATATTTGGAAATTGAACCAGTGACTTTCGCAGCCAACATATAAAGAACATGTTAACATACAGGCTATCTTTATTTTGTGTCAGAGTTGATCATACAAGCCAGTTTACATCTCTCTTCCATCATGCATGACGATACGCAAGTGCGATTGTCAGTTGATTTGGTTATGGACATTTACGAAGAATTTGTTTTTGTTTGTCTGATAATTCTCTGAATTTGGTTATTTACAGAACCCAGCATTCTTCAACCTCATATTTTCATCATATTGGTATGAAGCACATGATCGAGTGGCTTATGTTTGCTGTTTATTTATTGAAATATTAAGGATAGGTGGTGAAGTGTAACACTAGTGACAAACAGATAGTGGCAAAATGTATTCAAAATGAAAAAAAAAAACTCTTACTCAAACATATCAATATCTACTTGACCTGAATCAATCTATTTTGTTTTAGCTCCTTCTGGAAGTAACACACTAACGAAACGCTCATGTCCTCGTCTGATTTCTGATGTCCAGCGGCTATTAAAAAGTGCTTTAATCAAACAGTGGAGTCCACAATGTATCAAACTGCTTGAGTGTGCCATTGAATGTGATCAGCAAGATGTTGCAATTGAATTGTAATCATGTCTACTTAATAACTTATAATTTATATTTTTCCGTTTGACTAGAACAGCGAGGTGTGTGAGAATGTGTGTATGCGAGCTACTTTAAAGGCTCAAGCTAATGATGGAAATGACCTTTTGCTATAGTGCTCGACCCAAAAGCACATTACTGTTGCAATGTTGTTGCACTGTTGAGAAGAGGTTGATGTCATGTTAAGAAACTAGGGTTTTCCTGTAGCAGAGGAATAAGGGTTGGATCTAACGGTGTTATTTAAACAGCTGTGGAAACAGTCGAGTTGAATCCAGAGAGTGCTGAAACCACAGACTCCCGGAACTCAGATCCAGAATCAGCTTGCCTTTCCTCCAATGTAACCCTATCCGCCAGGGGGTGAAATTCACAAAACTGACCTGAGATCAAATGATAGAGATGACTGCTCAATCGTCTTCCTCTCCAGTGTAGGTCAGACACGATCATCTGAGCTCCGAAAAACCAGCGCCAGCCCAGATTCCCTTTCATCTCTTCGATAAACAGACATTTCACACAGTCAGATAACAGCATCAGGGCTCACAGGCATCGTAGGGCCACAGTGTGGTGTTATAGAAGGGTTCATGTTCTGCTGTAACTAAGCCTTTGCTTTTGTTATTGCTTCCTTTTATTTCCTTTTGCTTCACTGGTTTGCAAGAGAAACTGATGTCCATCTTTAAATAAATGTTTCATTCAAAACGGGTTCTTTTGATGTGTGTTTTTATATGTTACGGTCAACTTGACTGAAAAACGTATCTCGTTGCTTCAACAGAGCATTTAGCAAGAGAGGAAATATTTATTTTCTTATTCTCGCACCAAGTGAAACAGTGTTTCAGTCATGGCTAAATTGAGTATCCAACTCTTTAGCATCCAGTCTTTTCGTTTGTCCTCCCATAGAACTGTGTTCCACGACAAGGACTTTTTGGAAAATTATGTTGTTTGTGTGCTGTGTCAAAAGGTCATGAAACTGCATTAGAGCTGGACATTAAAACCAATCCAACATTTAATTGACCCTAATTGAATTTGTCCTGGAGCACACAGGCAATTATATACTCAGCAATTGTCTGCTGTCCTTATTATAGTGACAGGTAACTGATGCAAGATGACCTCCCCCCCCCCCCCATGTGTATACAGTAGCCTATGTGTGAGAAAACTTGTGTTTATAGGAATTGAGTCACTCTGAGTCATTTGACTCAAATCTCATTCGGATGGCGAAACCATAATTGCGAAACTATTTGGAATTCACTAGACAAACCAGTAGTGTTAGTCAGTTGTAAACAAGGATGTAACTCCCTTTAAATGAGGGGGGGGGGGATTTTCCCTCCTGACAAATTTCCTGGCGATGGTCTTAAGAAGGTTTTATTATTACATTTTAGCGGACTCAACAAGAGCCATGGCCCATGGGTCATTTCGAACCCTGATTAAAACTCCGTATCTTAGTTATGGTCCGTCCTTATCAGAACCATAGACATAACAGTCAAGAGAACCGCCTCTTGATTCTCTGATTGGCTAAACCCAGATAATCCACCCCTTGTGATACGCTATTGTCTTTGTCACTCCGCTGTGTGAGTTTGGCAGCCAGAAGCAAAGCAGAGAGCGTTCGGCCATAAAGAAAGGGTCATTGTTATCAGTCCAACGGATACAAGAAGGACACTGAGCCTCCATCCTAACAGCATGGATAAAGATGTCGAAGGTAAGCTTGTTAAGTAAATTTTTGGCCACTTTCATTCATAGTTTGTCTTCGCACCCCACATTTTTTGCTGTCTGTGCAGCTGAGTTTCCTTCAGTTACGAGCAGGTAACACAACACCTTGTTTTGAGACTATTACGATATTGAACATATCTAGATTTCTAATTTGGTATTAAACATAACAGTCCAATGTTGAAAATATTTTTCCAGTGAGTAGCCTATCTTGACATATCTAAAGGGTTGTTATTAACTTATTAACGTTATTAACGTGTTTGCAAACACCACCATTTGTACTGTTATGCCTTTAAAATAGTATTGACAGTTCTAGCTTTTCGAATTCAGAACGCAATTGGACACGTCTAAATGGTCAAAGAGGTGTAAATAATATAGGCTGCAATATCAGTGCTCCAGATGAATGAAAGATGCACAAAGGACCACGAGGTAGAGGCAGGCGGGGGTTCGGGCGTGGAGCACGAGCAGCAGGAGGAGGCTGATTAATTGATAGTCTAATGAGCTCAGATGCTGTGAGTTTAAGGGGGCGTCTGTCCTCGCAACACCCCAGCTGCGTCAGCAGCAGCCAGAGAGGCGGTGGTCTGTGGGCTGGGCTGAGACTGAACGCCTGACTGTACAATAAACAGTGTAGTATCCACTGTGTTTATTATCAGCCGTTTTCCTGAACTCGTAGTGTTCAAATTGACCGAGTAATAAATAAGTAGATACATAATTTACAAGTATTTTGGGATTGAGTAAGTGAATGATTGGTTTTGTGGAACGGAGGTTCAAATTTGGCAACTTGTGCCAACCCTCTCGTGCTGCGGATTGAGTCTGGAGCTCATGATTCAGAACAAATCCAATTAAACAATAGGATCACATGGTAAGATAAGCGTGCTATTTAGTTGTAGATTAAAGGCCTGTTTTTTTGAGGAGGCAGTTATAATGGGATACAAATAATATAGCAGTGACACCATAATTTAATCCATGTGGTAATATATTGGATGTATTGTTATTTGCATTATTTTGACATAATTCCAGAGTAGAAGCTTATGCAGGCTAAATGTGCCTGTTCTAAGGCATTTGACACTACTTCCGCATAGATGACCTGTACAGCTTATTTTTAAGTGTCCTGAACCGTCAGTTGTGCAGTCTTTGTGTTTTATTTTGAGCCCTAATTGTTGTGTGCCTGAGGAACAGTATTTCCCATAGTTGTTTGGAAGTCTGGCCAGCAGTACCACAGATGAATGCTCTCTTACAATGGACAATAGCAGGCAGACACTCTGTATACATCCTGCTGGTTGGTGTTTGGAACGGGTTCTTTGAGCCAAGTCTCACAATTCCTGTGGTATACGGGGACAAGGACAGTCGTTTGCTATACTGTGTATCTCCTTACCTCTGTCAGGAACATCTTGTGAGGGTCAGTGACACAGAGTTCCCGGTACAGTAACATTCCTTCTCCTGCTATGATATGTTTGTGAAGCTGGAGTGGGCCTGTAGCCTAGCCTATGGTACGTGACCAATGAACCGTTGTTGAAATATAATCTTTTTTGGGGGGGGGGGGGGCGCGGCAGCTGGAACCATTATGCCCACCATGTCGATGCTGTGTTTGCCGGGAATGACATCATCAGTATTGGACATCTGGGCCCCTTGGTGGGGGGGGGGGGAAGCAACATTGAAATGTGTTGAGATGTGATATGGCCCTGTCTGCCAATAGCCCACGTGTTGAGTAATAACCCTACTGAGTAATACCTTACCTCACTGATGTAACGATAGCACAGGCATGGTAAGACGTTTATCTCTATCCATTTCTCTCTCTCTGTCACTCACTCTCTCTTTTCATGAAGGAGGATTGATTTGTGTCTGTGCGGTGGGGGGAGTGGTATTTTTTTAAACAAAAGGATAGATGAAGTCCTCCCCCCCCCCCCCTCCCTCTGGAGGAAACAAGTCTACTAACTGGGCCTGAGGACAGTCTCTCTGTCTCTTTCTTTCTTTGGGACTCAACTCTCTCTCTCTCTCCTCTCTCTCTCCCCCTACCTCCCTCTCTCTCCTTGTCTCAGGTGAAAACGAGGCTGCTAACTGGGCCTGAGGACAGCTAGCCTAGACTCTTATGTGTGTGTGTGTGTGTCATCCCTCGTGGATATACAGTAATCTAGCACAACTCTGAACTACTGCAGGCAAGCTTTCTGTAGTCTCAGCTTCTTTAATGAAGTAATGGGTGTGTGTTGGTCTGATGCCAGAGGCAGTATATCAGAGGTGGATGTAAAGGTCTCTCTCTCTCTCTATTTATCTATCCATCCACCCTTTCTCTCCTGTGAGATTCTGTTGAATGTGAGTCTGAGAGTGTCCTTGTGGAGCTGGGCTGTCTTCAGCCCAGGTGTTTGCCTGGAGGAGAGGCTCTGTGCCGAACCCCAAAGAGACTCATAAAGTAGACGGGGATGGAGGGGTGTGTGTGCCTGACCCACAACTCCTGCCCTCTTTAAAGATTTTTGGGGGGCGTTTTCATGCTTTATTGGAAAGTGCAGTTCAAGGTACACAGGTGAGGCAGGGGGGAGAGAGGGAGAGAGGGAGAGAGATACAGCATGTTGGCTGCAGTTATGCTTTCCCTACAGTGATTCCCGCCCTGCTGTGCTGGTAAATCCTCATGCATAGCATTGTCAGAAGCAAGGCCTGTGTCATAGTGTCCAGTCTTCTTCTGTGGTGTCTAGAAACATGCCGTAGCAGAACATCATGAGGGCATGTCTGTATATCCCTGCGCTAACCTCTCCCTGTGTGTTCACCTGACAGCCTGAAACTGACAGCAGGACATGATTCATGTGAACCGTCATAACTCTAGGAGCCTTGAGGACAGATCTCATTAAGCTAAAACGTCGAAGCTGTCCAGAGGTGAAATAGGATTTTGCAGAAGTCGTTTCCTCCTCTCTCTACCTTTTTTCTCATCTCTGTCTCTCTCCTACCTCTCTTCTCTCTCTCTCTCTTTCTCTCTCTCTTCTCCCTCTCTTCTCTCTTCTACCTCTCAGTGTGTAGAGGGAGCACCGAGGTGACAGAACTCTGTGTCAGACCAGGCTGGTGTTGCCCAACCTGGGAAGACCACACGCGTCACACCGAGGACCAGACCAGTCTAGACCTGACGGGAGAACTTGCACGTCTGTCGTAACACCAGTCTGTGTCTATTTCTAGCCCCTCCCATTGTCTGTCTCGCTCTCTCTTTCCCGTTCTGTCTCACGCCAATCAGTTGTGTTTTGGTTGTCGGCAAAAGTTCTGGATGTTTGTGCGGTGTTCTCCCTGTCCCCGCCTCTGCCCATCCGCCTCCCCCTCCCCTTCCCTCTGGGGTTCGGAGGGGAGGTTTTAAGGCGGCCGAACCCTCAGAGCTTCCAGCGGCAGGCAGGGCGAGGAGAACACGTACAGTACAGTACCACGCAGGACACCTGCAACAGAGCAGGCCTTTGTAACCTGCCAGGAAGGTTGTAACTACTTCAAGTTGTTAACACTCAGTCCAGGCCGTGTCAGGAGAGTGTTTGAAAGGGGGTAATTTGATTAGCCGCCAGGTAATCCTTGAAGAATGTGCACAAAGTGTGCACAAAGTGTGTATGTTTGTATGTGTGTGTGAGGGGGGGGGTTGTTTGAAGAGGTTACCTTCCATTAAGATGTCATATGCTTTTCAAACAGGGCCACAGGTACAAAAGACATTAGCGAGGGAGTGTGTTTGTGTGACAAGACCAAACCAAAGAAGGTAGCTCTTATGACTCGCCACAAGTCTGTCTGTCTTTCTCGTTCCACTCCATAAACTTTCTCTGTAAAATATCCTGCTTTCCTTCCCCCTCTTCCTCTCCCTCCATCCATCCCTCCTTCGTCTTCTGAGCGGAATGCACAGGGTTTTATCAACGAGGATGGGCTGTACTACAGTACAAGGATAGACGCTCAGAGTCTTGCCCCCATCTTGCTTGAAACCAGAGCACCAGGCCCCACCACTCCTCGACCCTGACCGTCAAAACCATCCCACATGGGAGCCATTGGGAGAGAGGGATGAAAACGGAGAGATACAAGATGAAAGAGGGAGGTCGTTGGCGCCCCGGCCACATCGATGGCTGGTGGAAAGTGGTGCGGTTTGGGTCCAACCCAAAGTACATCCCATCAAAAAAAGGGGAAAGGATGGAGTTTCAATCTCAGTTTGAGAAAATTGCTAATGCCGGGTCTTTAACAGGAGCCGGGGGCCACTTCCAGCGCAGTTAGCTCGCTAACGGCTAGCAAGTTCTAGGGTAGTTCGCTTTCTTAGTGTCGGTGGGAAAGTGAATGTCATCGTTGGTTGTTTATTAAAACAGAGGCCTGCCCCAACATGGAGAGAAAGAGCTGCTCTTTGTTTGCGAAGGATTCCGTTAAAGGTGAGAGGGAGGTCAGATTGGCTCGGCAAAAATGTTCAAGGTCGTGGGGGATGGGTGTGTGGCGGGAGGGAGGAGGAGGAGGGGGCAGGGGTTATGTGCTGTCATCACATTTTCCAGGGGTGTCTCACACACAGCTGTTCTCACCGCACAGTGGTCATTACACACACACACACTCACACACACAGACACACACCCACACATGCTGTAAATAGGCTCATGGGTGCATAAACTCTGGGCCTGTCAGAGCATGGCTCTGAAAGTCCCGTTCTTCTTTAGCTGAGGCAGCTACTCTTCTGGCCCAGCTGCCTTTCTCTCCCCCCCCCCGCCACACCCACACACACACACACACCACATACCTGCATCCCTCTAACACACACACACACACACACATCTGTGCAGACTTGCACGGCTGCAGAGGCACCTTGGCACGGCCGCATGCTGTGCATTCCCCCGTTTCTCCTCAGGGATGAAAAAAAGCACCTCTCTGTCCATGTCTTTCCCCCCTCAACGAACTGTTCAACCATAAACCAGGAGTTGATCTGTCACATTCAGCCTTGACTGATGATAAACAGAGAAAAGGGCAAGGCACCGTATGTCTCTCTCTCTCCACAGGCTAATTACATTCATGTTCTCTATCCTGCCTGGATGACATGAACGTGGAGTTTTCTCCCAGATCAAGTGTCCGCTCCTTGGTCACATTCAGAAGGCGCTGGACTGACCTCACTCGGATTTAACGGAAGCAGCAGTGAGTGAAGCTTAACCGTCGAAGCAATGAACACACTGCTCGTTACTGTGGGATTCGAACCCACGATGTTGTGTCCACGAGGCACACTTCAGGAGTAATGCCCCATCAGTGAGCCTAAGGCAGATCTGGGTCAATGCAAACAGAGGGGCTCCAGCAGGGCTTCACTCTGCTGTCAAGAAGCCTCTCTCTCTCTCTCTCTCTCTCTCTCTCGCTCTCGCTCGCTCGCTCGCTCGCTCTCGCTCTCTCTCTCTCTCTCTCTCTCTCTCTCTCTCTCTCTCTCTCTCTCTCTCTCTCTCTCTCTCTCTCTCTCTCTCTCTCTCTCTCTCTCTCTCTCTCTCTCTCTCTCTCTCTCTCTCTCTCTCTCTCTCTCTCTCTCTCTCTCTCTCTCTCTCTCTCTCTCTCTCTCTCTCTCTCTCTCTCTCTCTCTCTCTCTCTCTCTCTCTCTCTCTCTCTCTCTCTCTCTCTCTCTCTCTCTCTCTCTCTCTCTCTCTCTCTCTCTCTCTCTCTCTCTCTCTCTCTCTCTCTCTCTCTCTGTGTGCTCTCTCTCTCTCTCGCTCTCTCTCTCTCTCTGTGCTCTCTCTCTCTCTGAGGGTGTGTGTGTGTACACACCATCCACACACCTTTGAGCCTCCCCTGAAACCTAACACAGCCTTCACATTCCACCAGACACCAAACCTAAAAGACAGAGATGTCAACCAGACAGAGATGTCACCCAACCCCCTGTCCTTCTCACCCCCACATCCCCCTCTCACCCCCTCCTCCCTCTCGCTCTCTGAAACGATTTGGCTCGTACGCGAGGAATGCTCGCATGCACAGTGGGGTTTGATGAAATAGGAGAATGGGTGTGTCAAACTCTTTTGAGGTTTTTGCTACGGTTAGTGTGTGTGTGTGTGTGTCACCTTGTGGAGGTCCGTGTGGACGTTGGCCTCTCCCAGGGGCCTGCAGGACTTTGATGTGCCATGGTCTAGCCTGTGGGCTTTTTAATAAGACTATCTTATCTGTAATCAGGCAATAACTACAACTCTCTCTGGACTTGGCTGAGATGGGAGGGGGGGGGGGCTGTCAGGGTGGGGTCCTCTTATCCAGAGAGGAAATGGAATGGGAATGCCCAAGCACCGTGCGTGTGTGTAGGGGTAAATACAATGTGTGTATGTGTGACCTGTGCCAGGCCTCTGGCTGGCAACCTGAAGTGGTGACTGAAGAGGTGGAGGATAGCAGGTGGTGTTTAGGAGCAGGAGGGAAGTGTTGAGTGCTATAGTGTGTGTGTGTGTGTGTGTGACTGACCATGATTTACAAGCTCACGTGAGGGGAAAAGGGTCCTCGTGGGTCCAGTGGTGTGTGTGTGTCTCTCCATCTGTTTGCAGGTGTTTGCACTGGAATGGAGTGCTGAAGACTCTCATATCTGTGCGCCTCCTCTTGCTGTGCTCTCGTGCTCATCTCTTCATCCACTCCTCTATATTGGACTTCCTGCTTTTCTTCCTCCTCCCCCCTCTCACGTCTCTCCTTTTTTCCCACACAATCTTGATTTTCCGGGAGGTGTGTGTGATGTGTGTGTGCAGTAGTCGTCAATACTGTAAGTTTTTATTCAGTTTGGTCAGCCTACTTACTGGCTCTAGGAGCAGAGACACACTGGACTCTCCATGACGTCTCTCTCTGTGTCTGTGTCACACACAGACACACACAAACACGTGGAAATCAAACAGGCCATCAAAGCATATTTTACACTTGCCTTAATGCCCTAAGTGCTGTTCTTTCCATCCAGAATAGAAAGAGAAAGGAAGGGGGGGAGAGAGGGGGGAGGGGGGAGAGGGGGGGGGGGTGAGCAGGAGGAAAATCTCCATCGCGGTCAACGGCCTCACCTTAGTGACTGGCACGGAAACATCTAGTGACAGCTTTATGATGTCACTTCCTGCCACACTCGGGTAGGTATGAATCATTGACCCTGACCCCCCCCCTCTCTCCTCTTGCTCGGCAGACCAACTGGGTGTGTGTGTGTGTGTGTGTGTGTGTGTGTGTGTGTGTGTGTGTGTGTGTGTGTGTGTGTGTGTGTGTGTGTGTGTGTGTGTGTGTGTGTGTGTGTGTGTGTGTGTGTGTGTGTGTGTGTGTGTGTGTGTGTGTGTGTGTGTGTGTGTGTGTGTGTGTGTGTGTGTGTATATATATATATATACACATACACATACACATACAGGAATAAAGGGGAATGCACAAACACACAGGTTTTCAACGGCAGATCCATGGGTCACAGGTTGTAAATGGCATATGTCTGATGTGTCATACCCTGTACAGCAACCTCTCGCCTGAGCATCCCTGTGTCCATCTGGGACTGTGTGTGCTGTCCACCCCATGGACACTAACCCAACAGAAATGCCACGAGACCCTAAAGACCTCCAGTTCTTTCGACTGCTTCAGCCGCTCATTCAAACCAGATGTGACGGTGGGGAGGAGGAGATAGGGAGGCGAGGGAGAGAGAGAGAGGGAGAGGACGGATGGAAACAGACAGAGGGTAGATGGCTCGATAAGGAGAGAATATGTCGCCTGTCAGGCTGTCAGAAAGGGGGTGGAGGCGATATTCTGGCCGAATGCAAACCGACATAACAAGCACGCTCTCTTGCATATGCACACACACAGACACATAGGAGATGTGTTTGCTGCAATAACAGCCTCTTCTTGTCATCGGAGGGGGATCAGCCAGAGGAAATTGTAGAGTAATCTTCCTGCTGGCTCTCCTGGAGACCTTGTCTCTGGCAAAGACAGTGTAAATACACACACACACACACACACGCAGGGACGGACCGTGATGCACATACAAACTCTTAACACAAACACGCATACCCGCGTGCTGACACACGGTCTTACGCACCCCCCCCCCCCCCCCCGGTGCGAGCCATGCCTGCAGTATGTAATCATGTTTGTAAATGTTGATTTAAGGCTGTGTTTGTATGTAGAGGAAAGTGAAGTCCTCATTGTTAGACAGTGTGTCAGGAGCCTCTTGGGACCCAGTGTATGACCTGGACTCCCTAGACCGTGCACACTAACTGGGCTGTCTGGCCCTAGTGGACGACGACCCAGTATATCACCTGGAGTTTCATCCCTCTCTCCTCCGGTCTGCAGTGAAAAGCAAGGCACTCTCTCTCATTGTTCTCCTCACATCTACCGAACAGCGTGTGTGTGCCATGTGTGGATTTGTTGGCGGTTTTTGTGATAATCGAGGCCCCCGGTTCGTGTGTGTGTGTGTGTCAGCTGCCTGGCTCAAGTTAATAAGTATTTACACAAGCCCTTGCACTAATGACCAGCTGAAAGTCAATTTCACGCAAAGTTTCCATCCAGTTATTATTCTAACCCACTTTATCCAATCCAACTGTTAATGTCAGCTATTTCTGGTCAGAGAATCACAGTATTTACTCTGATTATGATGGAGTTACACCCTTTCACTTACACAAAAAAAAAACAGGCACGTACACACACGCACACGCAAAGAGCAAAAAGGGTTACTGTCAAAAATCCAAGTGTGGCATTTCCATGTGCACATCTACACTGAGAACTGAGGGCGTCCCGTTATGCGTTTATGAGGTGGGAGAATTTACATTTCCCTATTTGGTGTGTGTAGGTGGCGGGGGGGTGAGTGTGTCTGAGTGTGTTGGGGGAGTCGGGGGTTGTGTGTGTGTTGGGGGGGGGGGGGAGGGGGCAGTCGGCAGTTCGGTCCTGTTCTGGGGTGTGTCTCGTTCCCCTAGACACTGTTGGAACGCTCTCCTGCTGCTCTCCTGCCAGAGTTAGGAATCCTTCAGTAAATACAGGTTCCATATGGATTTGTGTTAACATGGGGGAGGGTCTGTCCCAAAACAAGGGTTTTCACACACACACACACACACACACATTAGGCTACACTGATTCAGTTAACCAGTACAGGAATGTATGGTGTTACCACTGAGCAAAATCCTAGAATTAGTGAAGCTGGGGCAACAGTCGACATTGTTTAAATACCTCGTCTAACCCTTTATGCAAGTGCGCTTGCATAACAAACACAAAGGCAAATGGCTTCTTTTTGATCACAAAGTAGATTGATGATCCCCTACGGTTGTTTTAGCTGTGTAGTTGCATCAGGGAAATATCCAAGTGTTTGTTCTCAAAGTCGTATTCCTTTCCACTCACACGGCGCTTGTGTTTTCGTAGCGTCTTTTGAAGTGAGGCGCTGGGCGATATCTCTCAATGGCTTCGATGTTTACACAGCAAAGATGAGATTTGAAAGATTACGTTTTAACTTCAGATGAGGGTTTGCTTTCAAAGTATTCAGCAGAAACAGGAGTGCGAGGAGGAGGCAAGAAGGTCAGAGAGAGTGTTAACTGGCTCGTGGCTGAGGGAGTGGAACGGGAGAGATGGAGAGGGCTATATAGAGATATATACTGTATGGTGCTGAGACTGAGGCCCAGACTGCAACGTGTGTGTGCGTGTGTGTCATTGTCCGACCTTCAATTCATGCAGCATCCAACCAAAGAATCAATGGAGTAGAGTACAATGTACTTCTCTCCTCTTTTCTCCCCTCTTACGCTCTCTTCACTGTGTGTGTGTGTGTGTGTGTAGTGAGTGTGTGCGTGTCTCTGTGTGTGGGTGCATGCTGTGTGTGTCTCTGTGTGCGTATGTTTACTGTGTGTGTGGCTCTCTCTTTGTGTGTGTGTGTGTGTTATTGTTGGCCACCGCATTGGCCGGTCTAGCCTCTCATCTCAGTGTTATGAAGAATGACCTATCCTGTTTTAATAAGGGAGGTTCCTACAACTGAGTCATAGGTAGTATAATAGCAGATGTTACACACACACACACACACACACACTACTCCTGCTTCTCTGGATCATCTGATTTGTTCCTGAAGTCGTGTTCAGCTGAGCTTCATAATGAACTGGCGGTGGCATTGAAGTTGGATGAAGTGGAAAGGTTCAGGGGTTGAAGGAGCTGACGGGTGATTTGTAGAGGAATGGAAGCCTGCTGGGTTTGCAGCAATGCAGTGATCTGGGCTACGTGTCGGCTTGGAGGCTGCTGGTCAGGGTCGGGGTCAGGGTTAAGGTCACTGTTAGGGTTGGGGTTAGTGTTGGGCAGGCAGGACGTGAAACATTGTCATGGAGGCTGGAGCCTCCTGTGTGGCTGCCATGGTGACGCTCTGAACACTTTGAAGCCAATGGTGTGTGGCGCTGCTTACATTCTGTACACGCACACATGCATGCTCACACGCAGTCTATTTCTACTCCATGACTGGTGAATAACATTCAATGTTCTTAGTTTCCTATATGTATGCCAAGTAAACCGATTTGCCAGCAAGTCCTAAGAACAAGGTGTGTGTGTGTGTGTGTGCACATGCATAGAGTGAGAAACGAAATTCCCCTCAGACTCAATTTGGAACTACAACCTAAAAGGGACTACAAATCCCATCAGAAATCCCCCAGGCACCTCCACACCGTCCTCCACATTGACTGGAGACGGAAAAGCAGAAGTGTCTCAGCGTGTCAGCACCGGGCTGGTATTTCCCCTCTCCTAGAGAAGACACAGGCTCATGGCCTTGTGCACAGCCCTCTGTAGACCTCAGGGCTGAGGTCACTGTGGTGTCCACCACACTCTGCCTGCCTGCGGGGGCTACATGACCTCATGCTACTCCCAATGACACACTTTCTATCATTATCAAAAAAAAAGAAAAAAAGTGATGGCATATCCTGTGTTGCGTTGATCCAGTGCAGAGTCGGTGTGGAGAATGTGTGTGGACACTGAGTACACAGTGTGTGTGTGTGTGGACATAGTGTGTGTGTGTGTGTGTGGACATAGTGTGTGTGTGTGTGCGTCAGTCTGGAATGTTCCCTTTCACAGCTCACTGTTAGAGCTTAGCCTTAAAAAAAATTGCACTTTAACCTAAACCGGCTTAAAACTAAACCATTAAATGTGTTGCATGCTAAACATAGTTATCAGCTACCTATTTGAATAGAGGACCTTTGCCCTTTTAAGATTTCCTTTAAGGGGACATCAACGTCTGGCCATTCAGAAAGTCCACCTAACGCTAAGCAGGAGTATCCATTCTCTTTGATCCTGTAAGCCCTAGATCTTATTTCTCACATATGATTCCCGTACACACACACACACACACACACACACACACACACACACACACACACACACAGATAACAGTGGTGGGAAGAAATGAAAAGCCCCTTACATCAAAAGGAAGTTGACAGGACAGGCCCCTTCCCCTGTCATCCCATTAATGAGTAGGTGATCCAGACTGTCCGTCAAGCTATCCACCAATCAGGCGTGGGGGTGGCGACAGGGGGCGGGCTTGGTACAGCATCATCCTGCATTCTATTATGTTCTGGTGCTGCTGTCCTTTTGCTGAGTGGTCATTCGCTGATGATTATGATCATGATGAAAACTCAACGAGGTTCATTTTTTTTCTGGCCACTGACTTTGGAGGTTACTCAGATGTTTTTAAAACACACACAGAGTATCTTTCACTCACACACACACATCTGTTGTTTACAACAAAGTCAGCAGTAGCTCGGGGGTAGGTGGATGTGTGCGTGCGTGCATTTCTGTGTGTGTGTGTGTGTGTTTAAGCATGTAGTTGGTGTGCCAGAGGTCAGAGGTGACAGTCTCCTCTGCTTGGTGTCCCAGTGGGCTACTCCTGGTTTGACTTCTGAGAAAATAACCCTTAACCCCAGCTGGCCTACACACGTGCAAGCACACACACACACACACACACACACAATGGGGCTTTTGATGTATTGTTAGCCGTTTTGTGGTGCACTTTATAGCTCGTGTATATTGACCTCTTCATTTGGAGTCAACCTAACCTGAACAAGGGCAAGTTACGCCTTCATGGGTTGAATGTTTATGAAAGAACCCCATGGAAACAGCTCATGTTCCTGCCCCAAAAATATGTGTGTGTGTGTGTGTGTGTGTGGGGGGGGGGGGTACAGAATGTGTGTGTGTGTGTGGGGGGGGGATGCAGGATGTGTGTATGTGAGGGGCTCATAAAAGGAGACCCACCACCAGGGAGCAAAGAGGAAATTTAAACCAAGGTCCCTTTAATGAACCTGCTGACAGACGGTTTGTTCCCCTCACCTCAACGCAGCAGACCACACCTCCACATAGGCTCCACTACTCCCCATAACACCACCTTCATAGCACTGCTGAGGTCGCGACCTAACACTACCAAGGAGTAGGTTCTCGTCCCCGGAAAATCATCATCATCATCATCAACCAGCTATATGAGGAAGTATCCAGGAAGTGCAGTTTAGGTTTATAGGGTTAGGGGGAGCAAAGATTAAGATTAATTATGCACACACCGTACTACGCCTTCTTGCACACACACACACACACACACGTCCACATGAGTCTCTGGCAGCTCCCTGTGGTGTCATTTGTTTCTGGCAGGTGAGAGTGGACGTTTTGACAGACCAAGACTCTCTCTTTCTCACTCTCTTTCTGTGTCACTCTTTCTTCTCCCTGCCCTCCCTCCCTCCCTCCCTCCCTCCCTCCCTCCCTCCCTCCCTCCCTCCCTCCCTCCCTCCCTCCCTCCCTCCCTCCCTCCCTCCCTCCCTCCCTCCCTCCCTCCCTCCCTCCCTCCCTCCCTCCCTCCCTCCCTCCCTCCCTCCCTCCCTCCCTCCCTCCCTCCCTCGCCACCACCGTGATGTTCTTCTTACAAGACCTGAAAAGACACCCCCTGCCTCTTCTCTTAGTTAACAGCCCCCGCCCAAAGACAAGAGCACATGCATTATTAACCTTCTGAAGGAGCCTTGGCTGTGCGCACACACACACACACACACAGAGATCCTGTCTCCAGCTAGCAGTCCAGCCTAGACAGATGGTTCAGTAAGGAAAAGGGGGATGAGTTGGGGGGGGGGGGGGGGGGGGTAGGGGGATGGGGAAGGGGTAGAGGAGGGGAGTTGGTTTAACTACACTTCACCACAGGCCAGCCTGTCTGCGCGCCCGCTTCATCCGATTTGCTACGCACATGAGGGCCCAGGCGGCCGCAGTGGTAACGCCAGATGGGGCCTGCAGTGCTGTTGTCATTGGGAACGGAGGGAGAGGCGGCTGGGGGAGGACGAGAGGGAGGAGAGTCGCATACAAAGACCTTGGGGATGTTTGTAAAACGGCCAAAAGGAGGAAGTTGTTCCCCCCCTCCAGGCTTCCATGATGTCTGCCTTCAAAGAGACGGAGAAAGGAGGGGGGGGCATTAAAAGAATAGGGTAAAGGGGAAGTAGGGAAGAGCGAGAGAGAGAGAGAGAGAGAGAGAGAGAGAGAGACTGCATCCCGTGTCTCATTAAGAGCTTAGCCAGAGCATTAGATCTTCCCGGCAAGATTCTCCTCTCATATGATGAGCTCTTCCTCCTTTCAGAGACTTCCTGTTACTGAATAGGTGTGTGTGTGTGTGATATTGACGTGTCCAGGAGAAAGAGGATATTTTCTGTGCGTGTCCGGTCTGTGAATAGGGAGGGCAGGGCGAGGCACACTTTGAAAAGAGGATTCTCTCCGGAAGCCAGGAGGAGAATGAAGTCATTCAGGTGGCCCGAACAAAAGTATGGAGAGGAGAAAAGAAAATGTAGACATGTGGAAACCGAGCCCTGAGAAGGTACAAAAACAAAAAAATGCTTCCAGTGGTCCAATAGGGACGATCCCAAACAGTCTGAGAAACTCTTGCTACTTGAGAGGTGCAAACAAACAACCACACCGTAAAAACACACAAACTCAGATGTCTGGTGACTAAAACATACAGTAGTCGGCATGTTGGGTCTGGTTCAAGGGTGTAAGTGCTCTGTAAATGTTCAATCGTCGATCGTGTGTGTGTGTGTTACATGCCTGCTTTTGTGTCCCAACTACAGCATGTGTGTTACACACAGGCACGACACACACACACACACACACACACAGTGTTGCAGCCTCTTCAGTCGGGTGCTTCCTCTTCTGTCTGTCATGTCTTCTCTACACACTTGTGTTTCCTATAGACAGGCTGGATGGATAGATGGCCCTTAAGTAGGTCCCTCCCGATCCCGGTGGATAGGTGAAATATACGGCGATAATGGACAGAAAGAGAGGGAGGAAGGGAAGGAGGGGGGGGGGGGGGAAGATTTGACTTTGAAAGATTTGAAAATCCAGTCGGACTTAACTGCTTCCTCGGTTGTGTTTTCAATTTGTCTTCAGCCGAATGGGGCTGTGCAGTGTCAGAGACAGCTCGGGGATGGGAGGATGAGAGGAGGGCGGGTGAGGGAGGGAGTGGAGAGAGAGAGAGACTCAAAAGACATCCACACACACCCATTACCTCACACATGTTTAGGGATAGATTTGGGTGAGCTCACAAAAAGACACGCGCACACTAATCAGATGAAAGCATGCCATGTGCACGCACACACACGCACCCCAATGCCTGCTTTACCCTGACACGACCATCCCCATAGAACTCGCCAGAAGAACCCAGCAGAGATCTCTCTCTCCTTCACCTAACAACACCCACAGCAACAACAGGGCTGAAACCAACCGGCTCCGTTCTCGACCTACTTTCCCTTTCCTCCTCCTCCCTCCTCTCCTGTCCCAGACCTTTTTCAGATTGGACCCTGGCCAGGCAGGGCTCCCAGACGCCCCATGTTGTTCTGGATGAGGTGGATATCCCATGTGGGGATATAAGATTGTGCAACAGCCCTTCTCGGCCTCTCAAAGGAACCCTACCATGACCCAACAGACCTCACAGCAATCAGTCTGGTCTAGAATCCCTCTTCTAGTACATAGACCCTGGTCTATAACAGTTCTTTCTAGGATTGGTTGGCTGTCAGGGTGATGATGCGTCTTCCAGACCTGAACGTTAGAATGTAGTCTGGCTGCCCTCACAGTCCTGACGCCATGCATATAGATTTATATTGGCTTTACATCATGGTGACACACACACACACACACACTTCCTGGTGGGAAAGGTGATCTCTGGGATTGGTCTCTCTGTAGGAGCGTGTGTGTGTGTGTGTGTATTTGGAATGACAAGTTTAGACTTACAGTACTTGACTCACACTCACCACAGTGATTTCAACAGGTCACAGTATAGTGACCCTGCAATAGCAATTGTGTGTGTGTGTGTGTGTGTGTGTGTGTGTGAGAGAGATCAGGTCTTTTGGTGTTTCGTTTCCATGCATTTTGGAGCAGTTACAACCGTAAAAGTATTTAATTGGAAGCTTGTGGGTCATCATTACTGCATTACCTTGATGTGAACCATCTGTACAGTGATGTGACCATATGGACATACACTAGACAGACATGTAGTTGACTCCTACACACACACACACACACACACACACACACACACACACACACACACAGGCATCCCCACCATAGGTCCTCACCAGCCTCTCATGCCCTCCTCTCTGACATGGAGCCAGCGGGTCGACCCCATGGTGGCAGGACATTAACCAGAGGGGCGATCCCTGCCTCCCCTCATTTCTAATCCTTAATCCATCCCAATCCAGACTGCCACATATGGGAGGCAGGCCTCCAGATTACCACACAGACGGACTGATTGGCCCGCTACTGGATTTGGCCTGAAATAAATTCCGCCTTTGATCCCAAACTACTACAGGGATGCAGCCAACCAGCATGTGGTTTTGGCTACCAGTTGGTTGTAATCCGCATTGTTCTGTACAACTTTTGATCATAGAAAGACAAATAGCAGATGGCTTGTGAATCAGTAGGATGGTTATGAATTTCCCCTATTGTAGTCTTAGTGAGCTGGTTAGTTTGACTTTTTCAATTTGTGTATCTGACTTTGGGACGGCCAGTAAATGGATGAGTCCGCCCGCTCTGATGGAAAGTACCCACACTCCCCTCTCCTGCAGTAACAAAAGACACAGCCTCTGAAAGCCTCTCTGCTCCCCACACCTGCAACCTTCGCACCCCCTGGGACCAGACCTGGCAACCCCAGTTCAAGGCCATCGAGTTGAGTTTTTCGCGCTTCCAGTGGCAAGTCAATGGGGGTTTCCAGGTCCGGTGAACGTGGTTACCTTTGACCCTGTGAGCTCAGGTTTGACTGGTTTCCGATGGGCCCCTTGTGTGTGACTGGATCCAGTGTAGGGAAGCAATCACTCGGCCACCTCTAGCGCTCCTAAAAGCGTCATTAGAACAGTGTTTGTTTAAAGCCAGCCCTGCTCCAGAGAGCCCCCGACACACACACACGCTCCCCAGAACCCCTAAATCCACAACCCCCACCCCCTCCATACTTCTGAGGCCCTCCATCCTTGTTATGGGGCGAGAGAAAAGGTGTCAGAGAGAGAGAGGGGGGGAGAGAGAGGGGGAGAGAAAGAGGGGGAGAGAGAGAGGGGGAGAGAGAGAGGAGGGAGAGAGAGAGAGAGGGGGAGAGAGAGGGGGAGAGAGAGGGGGAGAGAGAGGGGGAGAGAGGGGGAGAGAGAGAGAGGCCGTGCTGTTGTGCCAGGCATGCCAAGAATACCATAGAATCTGTCCTTTCTAAGCTAGGGGTTGAGTCAATATGGGCGGGCATCACCACTGTTTTGTTCCGTAGACACACACACACACACTCACCTCCTCCTTAGCATGTTGGTTCTGCAGACGTCGTCACTCTGGCTGAATGGTCCCACTTTCCATCCCTGACCCTGTGCTCCATTGACACAGCTGGGTCTGTAGACTCCATCCCTGACCCTGTGCTCCATTGACACAGCTGGGTCTGTAGACGGCTGCTCTCCATCCCTGACCCTGTGCTCCACTGACACAGCTGGGTCTGTAGACTCCATCCCTGACCCTGTGCTCCACTGACACAGCTGGGTCTGTAGACGGCTGCTCTCCATCCCTGACCCTGTGCTCCACTGACACAGCTGGGTCTGTAGACTCCATCCCTGACCCTGTGCTCCACTGACACAGCTGGGTCTGTAGACGGCTGCTCTCCATCCCTGACCCTGTGCTCCACTGACACAGCTGGGTCTGTAGACTCCATCCCTGACCCTGTGCTCCACTGACACAGCTGGGTCTGTAGACTCCATCCTTGACCCTTTGCTCCACTGACACAGCTGGGTCTGTAGACGGCTGCTCTCCATCCTTGACCCTGTGCTCCATTGACACAGCTGGGTCTGTTAGACGGCTGCTCTCCAGGCCTTGGAGGCCATGCTATCCCAGAGCACACCGCTCGCTGGTAGCCCCTCTGACCTCCCTCCCTCCGTCCCTCTGCCTCTGCCTTCCCCCTGAGGTGTGGGGCGGTGAAGCAGGTTGACTGTGTGTGTCAGTGTGACCCCCCCCTCCCCTCCCCTCGCCTCCGCCTCCCCACAGCCCATGGACACCCTCTCTCCTGCTGTCTCTCGTTCAACACTAGCCCCAGTCTAGGGACACAAGGCTAGCGTTGTGCACAACCCCCAGATATGTGTTCTAATTTAATTAGGCTGTCCGGGGGAGGGAGAGAGAGAGAGAGAAAGGCGTCATTTGTGCCAGCGGTTCTTGGAAGTGTGTTTAGAGATATGGGAGTTAAACCGATATGTCGTCCACTTTCTCCAAACGCCCCTTTCTCCTTACTGTCAAAACGTGCTCGTTTTGTTAGATTAAGGTGACATAAATTGAGCAGTATTTCAGGGTCCAGAATTGTGATGCAGCATGACGTTTCCTTGTCTCCAATACTGTACTTTACAGTACCAATGGAACATATATTATAGCACGTTTGAGAAGGTCCAGTTTTGTAACGTAATGGGGAATATGTTTGGGTAATAAACAAAAGTTTGAATGATTCAGGGTGTCGTAAGGACGGGACAGTTTCATGGCTGAGAGGAGATGGTGGGGTCCGGGCCTTCCCTAAATCTGTATCTCTGTTAGATTGCAGGCTCAAGCCGTACAGTGATGTCAGTGTTGGAACTCACAACACATCACTCTGCCAAGATACATTGATACAAAATATCTCCCCGGCAACTCTCTCACATCACACACAAACACACACATTCTGTGCTCACCCCACTCTTTACGCATAACACTCTAACAAAAGAAATCACAGACAACTACATGTTTAAAATGACTCAATGAAATGTTTATATTGAATTCACATATAATCTTATCGCACAAAGCCACACACACACACACACCTCCTCTTGCCTTACAGGGCCACATCTTTAACACTACAATCAGAGTAATCAGTCTGTTCTTTCAGCCCTCTATCTCTCCTCCTCCTCCTCCTCCTCCTCCTCCTCCTCCTCCAGGGCATGTGCCATCTCTCTGGATGGCTCCCTGATGAGAAGTGTCCTCGCTCCCCTGTAGCTGTCCTCCCTATAGATTCCTACACGGCACCTAACCCACTTTTCAGGCATCTGGACAGCATACCGTAATGCAGTGAATCCCATAATGCACCCAGGGCCATGAGGAATGCTATACTCTTCTCCTGTAGCTAAATACACCCCTCAGCTTGCACACTCCCAGCCCGTGTTCCCGATTGGCCCACTTGTTGCTCGGAACACCACGGCTAAGGTTGAGTTGAGATACAAAAATCGGTAGAGGTTTTCTGGGGTGGATTTAGGACCACATTTGTTATGACAGTTAGGCCTGTCCTGAGAAACGATTTGCGCCTAAGTGTGTGTGGTCGGTTTTGGCCAGTTTGACCAAAATCACTTCCCTCATTCTGAAGGAGATGTGTGAAGACTCAGAAAAAGGTTAACCTGTTCTCGGAAGAACGTTTTTTGGGCGAAGAAAAAAAGAGTACTACACACACCCTGAAAGTGTTTGGTTGAGTTCCACCTAAACCTTAATTATATATGATTCCGTTTCACATGTGTACATTTTCACGTGATAAACTCTTTCCTCTGCAGACCAAAACCGCATGTGTTCCGAGGCCCAAAGGGTCGGGGGACCAGGCATACGGGGAGAGACGCCGGTTCTTAATTATGTTCTATTACCATAAGCTGCCGATTCCCCTGTCCCGAGGGGCCAGCTAGCCCGAGTTCAATATCCCATCTGCCGCCGAGCAAAGGGGGAGCACTGGGCCACGCCGCCTAAATGACAGTTTTTTCCTAAACTAAACGGCACACTTCCAGCCTGGAACATGAGACCGAGGGCGGAGATAAAGGAGAGGCCCCGTGTCACCTTTCAGCTATCCCCTCTCTAGTATGCTAGAGAAAGCGAGAGATTCTTAATGTTCATTCTACCTTCGGTGCGCCTGCTTGCAAGCAAAACTAACCCTATATAATTGGTCGACTGTCAAACCCGTGACAGACTGCAGATGCTGGCAAACAAGATCCGCTGTGTTTCAGAAGCCGCGCAGACCCTGCAGGCAGTCTGAACTGTGTGGGAGAGAGAGTGGGAACGAGGAGGAAGCGAGGACGAAAGGGAAGAGGAGGAGAAAAGGAACGGACAAAAGTTTGAAAAGGGGACGGTTCGCCGGTTGGCCCGGTTGAAGGCGCACGCTGAAGCGAACTATCGGAGCGTGCGAAAACCTATAGTTGGAGAATAGACTGGTGTGTTGGTGGTCGCCGCCTCGGAGAGGAGGATTTGTTTTTTTAAATATTCGGCAGCTGCCAGGCACGCGACTGCTTTTGTGAACTGTTGGGGGATTAGATGCGTTTGACTCCACGATGCGGAGCGATCCCATTTTGTTCGCATCCAGGGGTGAGTGTCCAACTGGTCAGCATGTGCTTACATTCCATTGCCTATGTTGTAAGAGCTGAGTTGCTTAGACTGTAAAAAGAAGATAGGGAGACAACGTGATAAAAAGTTGACGGGACGAGAAGGCAATCAACATAAAATAAACTCGGTGTCGCTTTTTCTGTCTTTCTTTTTCTCACTTGCAAACACGTTGCTTAAGCATTACAGTGTGAAGTCCATTGTATCAGAGTAAGGGCAAATGTAACCTTTACTGCAAGCGGTCAGGTGTTAACTATGAAACTCACTGCTCACACCATTGGCTCACAGTTCAGCTGAATAATGCTTTGAACATATTTAGAACGATGTACCAAGATTTATTTTTACTTGATACCAATGCTGCGTTTGCCAGTGGAAACTCACCAAATGAGCACAGTGCTGCAGTCAGGAAGAGTTTCCTCTCAAGTAGCCTACACACATTGCGGCTCAGAGAGAGAGAGAGAGGGATGGAGACAGACAGACAGACAGACAGACAGAGGGCGGGGGGGGGGGGGGGGAGGTAGGCAGGACCTCTTGGCTCCACCGAAGCGAGCTGGACTGGAAAGACTGCTGGCGACCGCTGGCTCCTGACGGTGTCATTAGGGTCGTGGTTTGTTGTCTGTGGAATTATGCGTCGGGAGTAGCTGGTTGCAACCTGAGACCGCCCCCCTCTTCCACCATTCCCGACCACGTTGATGAATGGCTGCCCTTACGGCATCCAGCAGCCCCGCAGGAAAATCACGGATTGTGTCGCCTCGGCCGAGCGCAGCTGGCTCCCGCTGGTTCGGGACAGACCCGCTATGTGACAGCCTCCACAGGGAGGCGCATATGAGATCAGTCGTAAAATTGACTCGCTGATCTTATGAGAAACTTTTCTCTCGAAGTCAAATTTGCTCTTAAGACACATGCATGTCTACTAAGACGACTGGTCAGTTTAATTATGTGTGAATAAAGGTATGATATTGTGGGCCATTTTTACTCTTAATTATAGGCTATCATATCCCACTACGAAGTGTTTTTGTTATTGCCATACTTCAAGTCAACCTGGAGGTAACTCGAGGTTTCTTTTGCCTGAGGTTAATAACAGTCCTGGTGTGACAACATAAGTGCTCCATATCTCTTGGTTCCTTCCAGCCTCATGTACAATAACAAACCCCTGGCTCAGACACTAGCCTCCCCAGCTAGCAAGCAGCTGTGCAGTATCAGGTAGCTGTGCAACGTAGTGCTGCTCCACATTTGGTGTGGTCCTGACAGAGAACTATTGTGTAGTCATGTAATCTCATCCCAACTGCACACGAGAATGTAGAACACCGTTTTGGCTGGAGGGTCTGTAAGCCAGCCTGTTTAGGTTTTTCTTTTGTTACTTTACCGCTACCTCGACTTGGGGTACCTTCAGTGTTGGCAGTTCTGTTGGCACCGGACAGAGTTCCTTGTCAGCAAGTCCCTTTTAGAACTGTTACGAGGTGCCATTTGGTGGGGTGTGGGCAAAAGCTCACAGTGTTAATGTGTTTAGTGCTGTTTATTGTAGTTTTCCTCACGGAAACCTCAAGATGATGTGCCGTTAATCGCTGCGGGGTTGGGCGTGCGTGTGATGTGGGCATGTCAGCCATTTGGTTTCGTTTTTGGGGAAAGAAGGATGTGTGCTGTCAGAACTGGGCACCCCCAACGATGATTGATCCCTAAAAGCTTTCATGTGTCCGGGAGGCAGTGGACCCCCTTTCGGTGGTGGAGAAAGTCGGATCTGAAGAGAAGGAGAAGAGAGATGAAGATGAATGAGTTTATGATCCCCACTCTCGCCACCAAAGCCCTACTGTGGGTTTCTTGGCACGCGGGCACAGAGACTTTCCTTCCAAACCCCTAATCATAACCCTTACCATCTCTGATGTCCATACACATCTGCTCGAAACCAATGGGATTTTGAGCCCAATGCAAACATACTTTAACAGGCAACATCTACAGCTCTGTATTGAGATTCAGTGCGATCGTCCTACAGCAAGCTACGTTCTGACTGTAATCAAATCTTATTTTAAATGGACGGCCATAACCTTAGTCTTAAGGCGAGTCATTTCCTGCTCGGTGATTAATTGCTAGTTATGTCAAAGTGTTGATCATTTCTACCAGAGCTATCAGCCTTCTTTAATAGGCTTATCATGCTTCAAGAGGATGAGCAGATTAGCTCATTAGCCAGTCTGTCTAGGACAAAGAATGAGGTTTAAGGAAATGAGACTAGCGCTAGCGTGACAGGACTAAGGGCGGGTTTCTTTCCAGGGGGTCCTGGAGCATGGTGGGTTTAGGGCTGGGCAGGCTGCAACCCCTCAGGACAAACAACAATAACAACATCAAGCACCAACAAAGACGTTTCTCATGCACATATAGATGAGTGCGTGTGCATGCATACATTTAAGGGGGGGGCGGGGTGGTGGCAGGGTTGCAGGCGTGGGTGTGTCTGGCAGTGAGAAATTGGGGATTGGAATCTGGTGTGGGTGGAGGCGAGGAGGACGGGGAGGGGGGAGGGGCGGGGCTGTCTGGATCAAAGCATGTCTGGTTTTCGAGCTGTCTCTCACCAGACTAGCGGTTGTCTTTGAGCCTCAGAGCGCAGCTAGTCTGGCCTGCTACCAAGCTAGACTGCAGGGCTCCAGGATGGTCCTCGGCAAAGGCCTCCTCTCCCCCTCTGAGCTATGCTACATGCTAGTTTACCGAAGCATAGATCCCCTCACGGCGCAACAGTCAATTGGCTTTGAACCCAATTTGGCTTGAATGATGGACCCCATCGTACCCCCGCTCCCTGATATCTCAACCCAGGCACCAGCGGGTCTCGTCCGTCCCTTCATCCCTCTTGAAGGATGACTCTCCCAGCCAGACCTAACCACAGTCCCCTCCTCTCCTCCTTCTCCTCCCCACGCCCCCTCTCCCCGTAGTGTGGGTTTAGGCTGAGTGCTCTGTTATTATCCCCTGACACAGATACTGGAGGAGCATCACTCTCTCTGCCTGCATTTCCCTCTCCCCATCTCCCTCTCGTCTCTCTCTCACTTACCCCCCCCTCCCTCTCCCTCTCTCCTTTCTCAATCACTCACTCTCTGGCTTTTTGGCATCTTCCCCTCCCCTTTCTTTCCTCCAGCCCAGTTCCTCCCCTCCACCCCCCCCACCCCCCACCCCACCAGATGAAGGCATTTCACGTCCTAACCCACAATGCGTCTGAGGTTGTTTGAGGGCCGGAGCACATCTGCTGCTGGTCCACCACCTGGATGATAGGAATCTGCTCCGCCCGCCCTGTGATGTGCGCTGTTGGCGTGCCTCCAGTGGAACATGTAGACTCCACCCCCAGGCCCCCCCGGCCATCCCCCTTCCCGCTCCTCCGTGATTACAGAGGACGGCCACCGGTCCCACTTCCTGATTGGACGAGTGTTGCTCTCCAGCGAGGGGTTCACCTCACGAGCCCAGAAGGACGTGTGGCGATAAGAGCTTCTGAAATGTTTACAAACATTTTTTTTCTCAAAACGGTATATGGCTGTCTGCCCCTCGGTTCAAGAGCGTGGCTCGCTTTTGCCTGTTCGGATGGAAATCGGATGTGTAAAAAAAAACTTTTATACACATTCGTGAGTAGATTGATTCCACCTTGTATTTTGTCGATGACCTTTTCCGATAGAGAAGATTCTAGAGGATCCACTTAGAACATTCCCAACGCCCGGGGGGAGGTGGTCTGCTTCCCCCCCACCCTGGGCACACCAAGTGCAGGCTTCCTCTCTCCACTGGCCTGGGTGATGGTGGGGCAGCCTGGAGGAAATGTGCTGACTCAGACTCCATGAGAAACCCAAACTCACTCAGACCAGGAAGAGAGGGATGGAGGGAGGGAGGGAGGGAGGGAGGGGAGACGTGGGGTGCCAACCCAAACAGACTGGGGAAGGGAAGGAGCATGGGGCCATAGAGGACATAGCTGGATAAATAGGCTGGTGTGTGTATGCGCTTATGGTTTCGAAATGAGTGGGCACTGCACAGCCAACGCTGAGCGATGCCCTCTTGTTCGGCAGTTGGGCAAAGGGAGCCGGTGACCATGATGACGCCAGACCATAAACCACCCCAATTAACTTTAAACACCGTATAACTACAGAACCCACAACCCCCCCCCCCCCCCCCCCGACCCATCACTCCCTACAAGTCACCTGGTATGACAGCTTCCCCTCAGAGTGAATCGCAGCCTCTGATTGATTGAGTTGAGTGAGCCGCCCAAGTCTGGAAGGTCTCAGTCAACGCCGGTTAGCCTGCTACCCGTCTGTCGACGCGCATCAGCGCCGCTGGCCGCCGCTCGGCTTCAACACGGAAGACAGAGCGAACGACAGACTCCGTCAGAAGCTCGGCTCGATCCTCCCAAACAGACGCAGCGGCAGACTCCGTCTTATCCTTCCGGAATGTGTGATTTCGATGACATGTCGGTGTTCCACACGTGGGCGTCATGAAGCGCGATTATGATCTGAGGAAACGTTGGTAGGGTATGATGATGACGGCATCTCTAATTACATGCTGTATCTCCGCCCTCACACACACACGCGCATGTTTTAGTGCCTTTGCGGGGACAGTGTGGTTGGGCTCTGCACGGCTTGATGATTACGGCTTCAATATGAGTGGAGGGAGATGTTTGTAATGAGAAGCGTGGTGTGGTATTCAAAAGGGCTCGATGCTTTTTCTCATGGTAATCATTCAGCATTGGAGGTGGTGTGCGTGTGTGTGTGTGTGTGTCTCATTTCAAAGGGCGTCTGAGGCACCTCTTATGTGTTTAGTCTGTAAGTTAGTGTTTCATGTCATAATCAGCCTGGCGAACACACGCACACACTTGCGCACAAACAAACTCAAACAGACACGCATTGCCTCGGGAGCTTCAAATCAGCACACGGTGGTGCTTTTTTAAAGATAGCAACATGCCATCAGTCAGAACACCTGTATTCCAGGAAAGGACGTACATAACCCTTTAACCGGGAAAGGACGTACATAACCCTTTAACCCTTTGTGGCATTTGCAGAACGTACACACGCACCGAAGGGGGTGTGTATCACATCTTTCAAGCCTAGACTCGACCCCACTCTCTCCCAGACACCTCCCCCCTGCCCGCTAGTTTGGGGGAAGTGTTGATACCCTAACCCTTAAAGAACGTTCCTGCAGCTCGTCTGTGTGTCTGGTCTGAATCTTCTCCCTGGGGATGTGTGCATAGTGAGTTCGAGCGCGCGTGAGCGTTGTGATGAGAGTTGTTTTTCGTTTCTTTTCTCCATCTTTCGCCAACCCGTGGACACGGGAGGATGGGTTTGCGTGGAGGAGGGAGGGTTGACAAGAGCGGAGGAAGAAGGAGGCAGAGAAGGAGAGGTGGTGAAGAGGGAGGGGGGCGGTTTGTTTGCTCAGTTAAGAGTTTTTCTTTCACTCCCCCCTCAGGGGGTTGGTTCGAGGGTGGTCCTGCATGCTCCCCGCCACCTCATTCTGCTGTCTCTACCGCACTGGAGTGCACACACACACACACGTGTACACACGCACACCTACACACACATACACACACATACACGTGTGTGTGTGCGCACAAACAGACATACGCACACGGTTTTGACCACCCCTGTGGAAGGTAACTCATTTATTTGATTCATCCAGGGGATTGGGCTTAACAGAGTGCTATTAAACGCTGAATGAAACCCTCCTGGCCTGGACTGGAGCAAGGCAGGCCAGGGTCCATGTGGATAGTGTCATTATACACCCGCTGGGCTTTGGTAACTGGTCCACTTGGACAATAGACCGAAATTAAGTTAAAAAGAACTCCGAGCAACGTTAGTGCCTCTGACTAGTTTATGATAATTTTAATGTATTTTTCTTCCACCCACCCTCCTTCTCTCACGCTGTTCTCTGTCAGTCTTTTTTTTTTTTTTTTTTTCTTGATGGCGCACTCTGTTTCTCTCGCTGTCTCACCTTCCTCGCTCTCCAGTCCTCCCTACCTTTCTCCCTCTCCCTCCATTCCTCTCTCTGCCCCCCTTTCCTCTCTCCCTGTCTCTCTCTCACTCCCTCCTTCTCCAGCCCTCCCTCCCTCTCTCCTCTGTCCTAGGATAATAAGATTAGGACAGGAATGTGTGCGAGCTGCTGTTTATGTAGCTGTACAGGGGCCTATCTGGAAGACCAAGCCCAGTCCTTTACAAAGTCAATTATAA
Source organism: Hypomesus nipponensis (assembly GCF_054491055.1). Lineage (NCBI taxonomy): Eukaryota > Metazoa > Chordata > Actinopteri > Osmeriformes > Osmeridae > Hypomesus > Hypomesus nipponensis. The sequence continues at coordinate 8,473,910 of NC_140385.1, forward strand.
GGTTGGGTATGAGTCCACTGAGTGTTTGGGGAGGGGGGGGGAATACATTGTGTTCTGCCAGACACACCGATCAAAATGTTTTCAGGCCAGCTTCCATAACGGCACATCAGCTATCTGTTATTGACCTGTCACAGCATTCCACAAGCGTTTTGGAAACGGACTGTTATCATCCCAGATGCTTGGCGAAATATGTACCTGTGCAATGGCGCTTTTTGCTGGGCGAATTCCAAAGTTTCCGTTTTTTTATCGTTCTCTTAATTTGTCAGAACTTCTTTGACATTCTGCATTACCTAATGGTTTCAAAACAGCTCTAAGTGATTCTGAAAAGGTCAGTCGAGTGAGGTAATAGAATTGTCCAAAAACTACAAACAACTCATCCAAGAACTACACATGCGGTGTTTAGCGGGATCGTCTCAGCGGGGGATGGGGGGGGGGTGATGGTTTCATCATGAGTGTGGGTTATGAGAATGGTTAGGAGCCTTGCACAAGTTTCTTCACTGAGGACAAAAAACCCCATAACCTCAAATGGGACCTTTCTTAGTTAACTAACCAAAATCCAGATGGAATATTCTGGTAGAACCACTCACATAAGCTGTTCTCTGACGTTGCCACCCTCATAACATAATAGTCACGTCTCCTGTTTACGATAAGCTCCACTAATGCTGGAAGGAGCGAACCATTATCGGCTTATGGGGGTGTGGCCTTTATCTCCATACACTCTCTCGCTTTGTTGTGTGAGGGGTCGCCCCTTCATATCAGCCCCTGGAAGCACAGCATGACGTGTCCCACGTCACCACATGCCCCCCTCCATATCACTCACACGTCCACAAGATATGACCTCATGCCTCTGCTATGTTTTTTGCCGTGGGCCGGTCCTGTTACTTTTGATGTGCGAGAAAAAGGTGAAGCTTTGTCGTGACGCCACGGCGGTTCGGTGTTGGATCTCCGGGGGGGGGGGTTGGGATTCCTCAGGTGTTACGCCAGCGTCTGTGGGGCAACTGCAGTTCCTGTCGGGCGTAAATCACCGCTGGAATTCAATCGGGGGAGTTCTTCTCCGTGTTCCGTCTGTCTGTTTTTCCACGTTACATAAGAGCGGGGAGGTCCGCCGGTTGGACATAGGCCTTGCGACATCTCTCTGTGTACGTGGCTTGTGGTCGAGCTGTAAGACCACAAGCTCTTCTGGATGGAACAGCTGGTCCACGGACGGCTTCGGTCATCTCTCTCCCCGTGTCGCGCAGCATTCTCGGGTCATTGTGTTTTGAGATGTAATCAAATCAAAAATGTCATTTGCGTTCCGTAGGTACCGTGGTACTGTAGCCGAGCTAAAATGCATGAGCTGAAGTTTGTGCCTTGGATGCCGCTGCCCAGCGTTCTAATGTGTGTGTGTTTGTGTGTGTGTGTCGCAGCCATGGAGGAGCTGGTGTGTGAGTTGCGTCTGTTTCTGGAGCTCCTGGACAGGGAGTATCTGAGTGCCGGGGTCAAGGAGAAGAAGCTGCACATCGCCAACATCCTCCACAGGGTCCTCTCTGCCAAAGGTCAGAACCACCCCCTTCACACAACCTCGCCACCTTCACACAACCTGCGTCATTAGCATGATTTGATCAACATAATGTAGATGTTTACAGCATCAACATCTTCCTACTCTCTCATGCCTTCATCTTTCTCACCATCCGTTGTCTCTCTTTTTCTCGTCTGTCTCTCTTTCTCTCTCAGAGCCATCATTCAAATCAGAGATCCACAACAGTCTACCGGCTCCCCCTCAGATGCCCCTCCCAGAGATCCCCCACCCCTGGCTGGTAAGACACCCCCCCCCCACACACACACACACACACACACCATCTACGACCTATAACATCCCACTCTAACCCTCCAAGCCCATGGCACGGTCACCACTGATAGCAGAGCTAGAACTCTGCCACGGAGAACACGGAACACTTTGAAAGGGTGTTGCATGACGCAAGCGCGCCATTGGCAGTGAGCTACCGTGTCACATGACTGTCAGTCCTCATCATATTCTGGGATGTAACTATCTGGAAAGGGTTCCAGGGTGTTTTTATAGTCCTCTATAAAGCAGCAGGAAGGTAGCTGTGGCTGCAACATGTCTCCAAGCCTGACAGTCATCAATAATGTGTGTGTGTGTGTGCGTGCATAAGTGTGTGTCTGTGTCTGATGGAAACCAGGCGGTTGTGAAGATAGCTCCTAAAGCTTATCACCATGACAACAAGCCACAACACCTTGTTCTACAATCCTCAGTGTCTCTCTCTCACACACACACACACACACACACATATGGCAACACGTTTAAGACACAAACACACGCACAGTCACACAAGGCCTTACAGTGCAATTTGTAATTAGAAACATCCCACCTCTGTCCTCCTCTTCTCTGACCCTGATGTGTGTCTGGAAACAAGTTACAGAGTTCCCGGAACTAGGGGAGAGCTCGCTCTCCCTCTTTCTCTCTCGTTGTCTTTCGTGCGTCTCACTTTGTCTCTCACCTCACTCTCTTTCTCATCTCTCTCTCTTATTCATCTCTTTTTCTCTCAGCCGACCACATCCTGTTTTTCTTTCGCAAGTGTTCTCTCCTTCTTTCTCGCCCTCCTCCTTCCCCCCATCTGAAAGGAGCATTCATCATATAACGAGGCTGACCTCTAGAATGCTGTCCAGGAGAGGAGCGCGAAAGAGAGATATCCTTCTCTCGCTCTATCCCTCATTCCAGTAAAAGTTAAACCAAGGTCAGAAAAGGCTCAAGTTGTGTCATATTGGAACTTGTGTTTAGCCGAGCCTAGCATGGCGTTTTAAGTAGCTGTGAAACTCGACCTGCGAATGGGTTTTCAGTCAAAATCGTTGTCATTCTTGAATGTTATTGTAGCATCCCTCAGGAATGTCATATGACATTGTGCTTTGCAACGCCAACATGCTAACACAGATGCCCTCTGTCAACACACAGGGCGTGACAGTCACATGTATGACGTGGTTAGCCTAGCCGTTAGCAAAGAAAGAGACTGTTGATCAGGCTAGACTATCGCGTTGCTAAGAATAACAGTTTGTTGCTGCAGGGCCGACTTTTTGTTGACCCTCACACACACACACACACACACACAACCTAACATCATTAAGTATCAGGAGACACAACAGGATATCCGTTAATCAGATTGGAGAATGTTGGTCCTCCAGGCTTCTCCTACAACTAACTGTGTGTGTGTGTGTGTGTGTGTGTGTGTGTTTGGCAGTTAGCAAAAGCGAGACAGACTGCTTATGAAGTGAGCGGAGAAAATATGTAAATGTCAAAGAAAATGAAATGGCACCAAACACATTTATCGTATCTAGTTCTACTCCTGCAGGGAACATTTCTGACTTTGAAGCTGCTCGGCCGCATTAGAAGGTTCCTTCTCGGGATCCCCCGCCCACACACACACACACACACACACACACACACACACACACACACACACACACACAGTAGCTCTCAGTGCCAAGAAGGAACAAGACACACACACACACACACGCACTCAGACTCCGATGGAGGAACTCGTGAAGGTGATATCCCTGCTCCCCTCACCTCATACATCTTAGTGAGTGTGTCAGCCAGCGAGGAAAATAAGTGTTGTCACTGTTGTACGCCCTGTTACACACACACACACACACACACACAGCTGCCACCGATTAGACAGTTGTAATGGACAACAGGCGCTCCCAGTGACAGAGGCCAACTGAAGCCTCTTGGGATCAGATGAGTTCACCTTCTTTCTCACCTCTCTCTCTCACCTCTCTCTCTCTCTTTCATCACACACAAATATGTTGCATCAAAAGATGGGGTAGTAGTCTGTGTGTACAAGGAAGGCAGACCCTTCCTTTCTACAACCCGCTCACTTTTGATGTTCTTAGCACAGTCCAGAATGAAACAACCCAGTCACTCTTAGACTGTGTGCAGTTGCATGGTACAGAAAAGGGTATGTGAGCGACTGGGGCTCCATTCCGGCTCTGTAGGAGAGAATGAAGGCAGGCCGGCTGCTTCTGAGACACAAATGATTTCCATCTGTGTTGACGTTGGCTGGAGGGACCCATCGACCCCCCCCCCCCCCCTCCTCCCCCCCGCACAAACACCCCCTCCTACCCCTCTCCTCCATAACCCAAATCAGCGTAGCACCCCGGCACACAAACATGAGCAAACAGACTCGCCCTCAGAGCTGCTTTACTGTACTTGAAGAATGTGCACAGATGCACAGACTTGGGTCTGTCTGATTCTCTCTCTTTGTCTTTCTCTTTGTGTCTCACACACTAATGGACAAACTGAGGCATAGAGATGATACACACACATTGTTATCATAAAACTACATACACACACACACTTTTCTGAGGCAGACGAGTCCCATTTGTGTTTAATTTCCCTTATTTATCTTTCTTTCGCTCTCTCTGTTTCTTGCTTATTCTCTCTCTATATGCGTCTCATACTGTATCTTGTATCCGAGATTTAAAAGTGAACGGTACCTGGGCCTTTGGACTGCCCAATGAAGGCTTTGAGAAATCAAAATCTCTCTTTTCTTCCTCTCTCTGTCTCTCTCTCTGTCTGTCTCTCTCTCTCTCTCTCTCTCTCTCTCTCTCTCTCTGTCCCCCTCTCTCTCTCTGTCCCCCTCTTTCTCTATGTCCTTCCTCTCTCTTTTCCCAGCTCAGTCTGTCTGAGCCCCCCTCCTCCTCCCACAGCACTCTCGAAGATAAATATACGCGTCTCGGCTCTGGCCTTTGTGTCTGAGGAGCAGCCAGAAATGTACACAGTAATGCAGACGCACACGCTCACGCACCAGCAGATCCACATAGTCATGTGTGGGAGAACGCGCGTGAGACGTGCACATGTCGCGCGTGTGCATCTGCCGACGTCAGTGCATTTCAATGTACTGTGTGTGTGTGTGTGTGAGACCAGCAAACCCTGAGCCACTCTGACTTAAAACGATACCCATAGTTCCTATTCTACTTGGACACCCCAGACCTCCACTGTGTATGGCAGTCAAATGTTTGCTAGCTTGAAAAGGGAAAACGCACTCTGGCTCTCATCCACCATGCGGACGTTCTCGTCCTCCGGAAGCCTTTCGGTCCCTGTCACTCTCTCCAGCTGCTGGGGTGTGATTTGCTCGTGGTTTGTTTGTGGGGTTCACTTTGCTGTGGGATCAAAGGGGCATTTGGCTGCGTGTCACTTGCTGAGGCGTCGTTTTATTGGTCGGTCGGACTTCCCCTTCTCTCTGGTTGGTCCAACCACAGAGATGAGGTGACCTCAGCCCTATTGTGTCATAGAGGGAAACGTATTAATTATGATCGACGAATCACGGCTAATTTTCCAGGAGACAAACTCGCCGTTGCCTGTGGTAACCCAACAACAAGTGTTAAATCCTTAATATGTACAGTATTGTGTTTTAACTCGTCTCAGGAAATCTCGTGCGAAAGTGACACTAAAATGGTCATGTGACCATGGCATCGTTAGTCCCAAGGCCAAAGTTGTGTGTTTTTGTGTGCATATGGGTCTGTGTGTGTGTGTGCTCGCGTGCATGCGCGTATGGAAAAAGTCCCCTAAAAACTAGAACACGAATGGAAAACCTATTTCACTACTTTTTTCCCCCCAAAGTGCTTTTGAAGACATTTTACAATGCCAACTCTTTCCTTACTCTCACTCATGATGTAATGGTCTAACTAGCTAAATAAAGAAACCAACGAAACAACCAAGACTAGCGCAGAAGATGACTTGTAAAGTATTTTGCATGCGAGTATGTTATGTCATGTGAGTGAACATACCTAACATATACTCTATGTACTATAGGCTGATATAGTCTGTATTTCAGTAGACTGAATGATTGAATATGGGTTGTGGGGCAGGCACAGTTTCCTGTGGCAGCGAGGGAGTGCTCGAGTGTTAACGGTGTGTGCGTGTGTCCGTGTTTGCGTGTTCGCTCATTGTTTGTGCATGCCCGTGAGAGTGGAAGTGCCCTCATTCCTCTGTGTGTGTGTGTTCCTGAATCCAAGTGCCAGCTTTCTCCCAGTACAATAGCCCAGGTTCGTTCCAGACGGGGGTGCTTGCCCAAGCGGACACACACTCATGTGAGGTGCAGGGTCCAACAAAAGCAGAATTTGTAGAGAGAGAGGGGGGGGGGGGTGGAGGGGGGTCTGTACCTTGACCCAGTCCGCCTCCCTCTGACCTTAGTGTGCACCACGTTATGAGGTGGGAGGAGGAGGGTGGAAGTTGCTGGTGGGGGGTAGGAGAGTATTATCTGCATTTCTCCCCAGCTCGACCGACTCTCTCTTCTTTCTACCTGTTCCCCCTCTCCGCACTCATATCCGGCATATCCGTACACAGGACTTTGCTGTGCACCTGTCTAAACACACACACAGAAACACACAAACGGCCTTTTTGGTCCCGCTCTCGGCCCGAAGAACGGGAGGGAGATGAGGAGGATTGAAAGGAGAGAGTGGATGGAAGATAAGATGGGAACCGTTCCGGCTTTCAGTCCCACGTTCTGATCCAGGTTCTGTTGGCGAAGCCTTCCGTGTTTCAGCAGAGCAGCGATGTCTATCAGGCGAGCTGGCCGCATGTTCTGCTTGTTCTCAAAGGAGAGAGGGGAGAGGTTCTGCCTCTCAGGAGTCTGGCAGAGCAGGGGTTCGAAAGGAGCAGGGCATGGTCGGTCTGAGTAGCTTCTCCTGTTAAGTCAGTTGAAGTCTTGTTTGAAAAGCATCTCTCAGAGACAATGAGGCCATTCAACAGCTTTTAGCTTTTAGCAGGCCCGTTCTGGAGTTTAGCCACTGTTAAACTAACAACTGTCTCTCAAATGTGTGTCTGTGTTATCACAGTATCCCCACTGATAACCTACAGTCCATTCATAAAGAGTGTTGTTCAAACTGTACAGAACAGAGGAGACGGAAAAGCCAGACCGCATAGTCTGTCAATGCCTGAAATACGCCAGGTCTGCTCCCTGTGTGTGTGTGTGTGTGCGCGTGTGCGTGCGCATGTGTGTGTGCGTGCGCGTGTGTATGTGTGTGCATTTGTGTCCATTCTGTTTGCTCATGTGCCTATGTGCATCCTGCCTGGGTGTTGGTGTGTGTGTGGGCGTTTTGTGCGTCCAGCATGAATTCTCTCCCGCTGTTTAGTTAAGATGTGCTGATGAACCCTGTTGAACCAGATTCTGACGGGGCCACAATCTCCATATTTAGCAACATGGAATCTCACTGTGCAGTTGATGGGTGAAATCGAGGAGAAAGAACTGTTGAGAAACTTTCATTTTTTTAATGGTTTACAATGACACAAACAATGTCAAGTAAACGATGCAATACTAGATTTTGAAGTTCCCTGTGCAAGAAGGGTGGAGTGAGTATTATTATTATTTTAACTAAAATTCTTCGAATGATAAAAAAAAATGCACTGAAAACCCAAATATTCAAGGAAAGGTTTCCAGAACATACTGGTGGTCTGATGTGAACACGTGACACGTGCACACAGGCTAAGGGAGGCTACGTCTGGCCCAACAAGGCTGTCACTGGACAGAAACAGGACGAGACTGTGCTCTCGTCCATCTCTCCATCCCTCCTTTCATCTCCAGGGAAGTCTGGCATCCATTTACAGCTCGTCGAGATGCCTCACCTTACCTTGACCTCTTGGTGAATTGCTGGTGTGTGTGTGTGTGTCTTCGTGCGGTTTGCATGTAGGAAGCGTGTTGAGAGATGACCCTCTGTTTAGTTCAGTGTGTTTGACGGTGAACAGCTGACAAAAGTATATCCGTGATCGGATCCATGTGTCCATTTCACGTTCCATGATGTCCTGGGAACCACTGGAATGACATCCCATCAAAACTAGAATCCGGAAGCAGTCACTGTCGAACATGAGCCGTCTCGATGGAAGCCCGTGTCTCATCAAACTCATCCAGCACCAGTGTGGAATGTGGGTGCATTATGGGAAATGAAGTCTCCCAGGAGGATCTTTCAAGGTGGTTTGCTGCAGTTTGTAACGAGCAGAGGGATATTACCACGTCAGGCACGTTCACAAGCAAGATACATGCCAAAGCATCATAGTAAACAAACTGCTTCCTGTCACACGGTCTGTAGCCTGCAGCTTGCTTCAGTCTTCAGCCTCAGCTATTCCAAGAGGCTGTCTGCGATGTGGCAAATGCATTTACACAACTCCTCCTACGCCCGGCAGAAATGGACACTGGGAAGCTCAGGCGGGACGGTCAGAAAACTCCCCCACGGCTCCTCATCCGAGGTCAAACCTCCCTCACCACCCCCTAATTACCATCTCCAACCTTCTGACCACGCGCTGTTGAAACGCTCAATTCGAGGGAATCGCATGGCGGGGGGGCTGCGCCAGTCTGTGGATCTGAATACTGTGTGGATGGCCAGGGTGGAGGGCGGTGTGTGTGGATGGTTTGTCGATCGGCCGAAAGAGGTGCAGACCATGAGGGTTGGGTTGATTCATGTTGGTGTTTTTGTTCAATGGAACGCTTGTGAGACCGACGGAACTAGTAGGCCTTGAAGTGTCTGTCTAGGTGTGCACTTGAGTGTGTGTTTTCCTGTACTGTGTGTGTGTGTGTGTTCATGTTTGCACGAACACTCCAATCAAGCCCCTAAATCTAATCTCTGATTTATTCCGGTGCAGAGAACGTGGTTGGGGGGGGGTTCACAGTGTGTAATGTAGGCTGCGTTTACAGTCAGCTTCTGGAGTATCAACGTTGTTATTCTTGCTAAAACACTTCATTGTTAGTCTTGCTAAAACACTTTAGAAGGAAATAAGCACACTCATTGCATTCAAGGTTGCTACCGTCCAACATAAACATTTGGGTCACATAAGTGCTTACATTTCTTCTGGAACACCCCTTTGTGTTCCAGGCGCAAGATCGCTGTGTTATTGTTCCACTATCAGACCAAGAGCTTTCTGTCTTTTGTTGGCTCTCTCACTTTTAGTTCTATCTTTCTTTCTGGAGGATGTGGGGATTTTCAGGGGTGATTTGTGTGTGTGAGTACGTTTTAAGTTACTACAAGGTTAACTGGGACAGAACTATTGGCAGAAAATTCGTTTACCAAAAGAAGTGCTTCCCGGAGGAAATGGGATAAGGGCTATGGAGTCAGACCTGACTTGAGTTATAGACAACTTCTCCTATAGAGGGAGAGAGAGAGAGAGATCATGGGAGTAGCCAGGCTCTCTGTCTCTCTCTCTCTCTCGCTCTCTCTGTGTGTGTGTGTGTCTCACACAGTGACTCGTTCTTTCTGACCGTCTCTACTTTGTACAGAAACGGTTTACAGACATCTTTATAAATAACCACATGTTCCACGTTGCCGTGGCGACGGAGATGCCATCACCACGGCGGCGACGCCTCATTGGCTGAGCAGCGCTCAGTGGCCCGCAGCGCTGGCTTTTCACAACTGCCGTGGATTTCCCCCCCCACTAACAACATCCAGAAAGTGCCCGGCTCTCCCAGTGGATGACAGACATACACGAGAGGATGACTTTCCATGTGACGAGAAGAGGGGAATTTGTGGGGAATTCACTATGGAGAGCAAGCGTAAGCTCTTGTTCAGGCACAAGATGGTCATCGCTACTTTTGGAACGCCTGCATGACCAAACGTCTTCTTTGCCTCTTGTACTTAAATGTTGTAAGTTTGGAAGTACCCAAGCTTCTAAATGGTCTTCCAGAGTCAAAAGCTTCAGTTCTCTTCCTCGGACGGAACAGTCCTCTTCATTGGCCGGGTGTAAGAGCAGGTGGGAGGAGTCAAGCTGCAGATGATGAACATTAGACACGAGAGAGAACCTCGTCAAGGGTTTCTGGTACCAAACGGACCCTTAAGGAACCGTTAATGAAGCTGAGGTATAGTTCTGCTGCTGAGAAATACGTTCTCTACACTGATGTGCGCACACACGCACACACGGAGTTAAACTTCAAGCAAGAAGACATTTATTTCCATGTGCTGTGAGATGATGAGATTTGATTTTACTGTTGCGATGATGTTATTTTAAGAGCCTGACACGTTGAGAGAGTGCCGGGTGGCACTGGCCAAGGTGGATCACGTCAGCTTCCCCTCGCGCCCGAGAAGCAGGCGAGCGCCAACTGGAAACAAACAATAACAAAAAGAGAGGGTTTTCATTTCTCTCCCCCCCCCCCCGTCCTTCTCTCCCTCTCTCAAACTCTTCTCTCTTTCTTTGTCTTGTTGTTGTTCTCACCCTCTCCCTTCTCACCGTGTTTGGATTTATCTCAAGTGTAATCTCTCTTCAGAGCTTCACTCCTCCCCCTCCCCTCCCCCCCCCCATCTCTGGAGATGCTCACCACAGAAGCTCTACAAACCTCCCTCAGAGCTCCGCCTCCCTGGTGCAGATCCCGACCGTCCGCCTGTCGTGTTTGGGCCAGCCCAGCGACGAGCTGGTCGCCCCTCAGCGTGGGGGGCCCTGTGTGAAGAGGCACCAGTGGGACCACGTGTCGACTTATCTGCTTCCTGCGGTTGGGCTCCTCCCTGTCATGGTCAGATGGCGGTCTTGGCTGTGGTTGTTTTGCATACTGACCCATGATTCTCTCTCCCTCTCCCCCCCCCTCTCTTTCTCCTTTTTTCTTTCTTTCTCCCTCTCTGTCTCCCTTTCTCCCTCTCCCACCATCTGTCTCTCTCCTTGTCTCCCCGCCCCCCCCCTCCAGCCTCCAGACAGTGGCCCCCCTCCCCTCCCCAGCTCCTCCCTCCCTGAGGGCTACTATGAGGAGGCCGTACCTCTGAGTCCTGGGAAGGCTCCCGAATACATCACCTCCAGTGAGTGGATACAGACACACACACACACAGCATGATACATGCGCCCAGACCGCCCCACCAACTGTGTACGGCACACATTGTTCAATTCCTCCCCCTCTCCCTCTGTCTCCCCCCCCCGCCCCCCCGATCCCTCCCTCTCTCCCCGTCTCCCAGACTACGACTCGGACGCCATGAGCAGCTCGTACGAGTCGTACGACGAGGAGGAGGAGGACGGGAAGGGCCAGAAGATGTGTCACCAGTGGCCGTCCGAGGAGGCGTCCATGGACCTGGTGAAGGACGCCCGCATCTGCGCCTTCCTGCTGCGCAAGAAGCGCTTCGGCCAGTGGACCAAGCTGCTGTGTGTCATCAAGGACAGCAAGCTGCTGGTAGGGAAGGGAGACACACGCCGACACACACACACACACACCACACACACACACAGACGCTGACACACATACGCACATACTGAATACTCAAAACACGTGGATACGCACGCCAGCACGTCGAAGGACTGTTTGTAGGCTAGCACCCAAACGCATCATGCCGAGTGACCTTAATCTGAAGTCTCTGGAAAACCCCTTCCTCCCTGCTCCCCCCTCTCCTCCCCACCCTCAGTGCTACAAGTCTTCCAAAGACCACACCCCCCAGATGGTTCTGGTCCTATCGGGGTGCAGCATCACTCACATCCCCAAGGACGGCAAGAAGAAGAAGCACGAGCTGAGGATCGTCCACCAGGGGGCAGACGCCCTTGTTCTGGCTGTACACAGCAAGGAGCAGGCTGAGGAGTGGCTCAAGGTAACGAGTTGGCCCGCTACGCTAGGCTAACATGCTACAGCAGAAGTGTTGTTTGTGTGTGTGTGTGTGTCACGTAGCAGTGACTTATTCGGGTCCCAACAGAATGGTAGCATGTCTTGTGTATTCAAAAGGGAAGTCAATCTTTGGAATTGTACATAGGGGAGGTGGAAGGAATTTGTTTGGTAAACAAGGACTGTGCCTGCTGTGCCGGCTACGAAGGTTAGCCTAGCTAATGAGCTGTGGTTTCCAGGTATTGTTGGAGGACTTCTCTCTGATCTGTGGATGTTTTTGTGAATCTCTCTTTACCCCCCTCTGATCCATCTTTCTGATGTCGATATTTTCCTCTCTGTTGCGAGCACGTAGACACACCTTCACCTTCACCTTCGCCCCTCCTGGGATTACCCTGGACACAGTTGTTTGTCCTGGGGAATCTATTGTACGGTATTAATAGTACTAGTTTAAACTTCCCCCCCCGCCCCCCCAACACCCCACCCCTCCTTCCCTCCCTTCCCTCCCTCGCTTCCCTTCCTTCTTGCTCCAGTTACGGCCACGGCTCTCCTGCCAGACTGGGTCCCCCTGCTGTAGTTACTGACAGGCCTGCTGCAGACTGGGACCCTGCAGCACCTCTTCATACGGGCCTTCATAGGGCCTTGTAAAAAAATAAAACAACAAAAAAGTTAATAGTCGAGCGATACTGCCCATCAGACTGATTCAGCCGCCCTGATTGTAACGCCAGCTTCAGTCTCTCTCTCGCTCTCTCGCTCTCTCGCTCTCTCTCTCGCTCTCTCTCTCGCGCACAGTCTCTCTCTCGCGCACAGTCTCTCTCTCTCTCTCTCTCTCTCTCTCTCTCTCTCTCTCTCTCTCTCTCTCTCTCTCTCTCGCGCACAGTCTCTCTCTCTCTCTCTCTCTCTCTCTCTCTCTCTCTCTCTCTCTCTCTCTCTCGCACAGTCTCTCTCTCTCTCTCTCTCGCACAGTCTCTCTCGCGCACAGTCTCTCTCTCTCTCTCGCGCACAGTCTCTCTCTCGCACAGTCTCTCTCTCTCTCGCACAGTCTCTCTCTCTCTCACACTCTCTCTCGCACAGTCTCTCTCTCTCTCACACTCTCTCTCTCCCTCTTACAGTGCGTACAGTGGGCCTAGACCCCACCCCCCCACAAAAAAGGCACCCACGAAAGAAACTTTCCCATTTATCTGATTTGATGACTAGTTCCATATGGCAGTCTGTTTATTGATTGGCTGCAGGGGGAAGCACGCTCGATTGGTCCAGACGTACCTGCAAACAGACCTGCGCAAATATACAAACCTTCCCTGCAGCCTCACTGCAGCGCTCATCAGACCGGAGAGGGGATGTTGGGTGTGTGTTTAGTCAGGTGTTCGTGTATTGAAAACACATTGAAGCAATAAAACAGCCTGGAATAAACAGGCGCTTTTTTGGGGGGGTTGGCCCAACAATCAATTTCTCTCGTCAGAGTTTACTGGATATAATTGATAAACATGTGGTTTTCTCGGGGCTGGTGACACTTGGAACCAGCGAGGTCCAGTTCCCCCCTGCCTCCTGGCCTGGGTTCAAGGAGCCCGTGTGATGGTGAGGGATCGACTCCCTGGCGCTCAACGCCATTACGCCTGAGGGGTGTGTGCGCGAGACTGCGAGCCAGAAAAAATTTGGAGTTTAGATCTCGTGTTTAGATACCGGGGTTGCTAGGAGACCTTGGATATTGTGTGTGCGTGTGTGTGTGTGTGTGTGCATGCAGGCACGCACACTCACACATACACAAATGCAGGCACATGAGCTCGAGCGCACACACACTTGCTCTCACAAGTCCTCCTCTCCATTTCTCTCTCTTCCTCCCTCTCTTCTCTCGTCCATAGGGGCTTTCATAACAATCAAGTCTTGCGTTTCACATTAAAGACTGGATCATGGAAACAAAGCTTTCTCAGCTGAATTCCACCCTAGTCGTGATGGGTCCACTCCAATACCATGTCCTCAACGTAAACGGAGCCATGCAACACTTCATCAGTTAGGAAGGAGAGGAGGAGAGGAGGAAAGGGGAGGAGGAGAGAGGTGGAGACCTTCGTGCAGTTAGGGCCATCCAAACCAGGCTCGCTAATGATAAATGCAGACATTGTGTGCTAATGAGCTGTGTATGGAACTCGATATCATGTTGATACCTTATCCTTTGTCATAATGTTTGGTTCAGCTCTGGGTTTCTGTGCAAGTTTGAGTTGTTTCTTTTTCTCTCCTTTACCCTCATCCCTTTGTTTCAATCCCTTCTTTTCAGGATGACCTGGTAGTCTTTCTCTCTTGGCTTTGTATCCACGCTTTCCTCCTCTCCCTCTTCCTCCTCTACCCTTATCCTGCTCAGAGAAACCTTGCCCAGTCTCTCTTCAAGCTGGTCTGGTGAGAAATCTGGGTGTGGGGAGGGGGTCTGGGTGTGTGTCAGACTTTTGACCCATGATTGTCCACACATTGCTAGTAAACGCAGACAAAAAAGCCTCCATCATGTCACTACATAGAACCACAACCGATGTGTAACCGATACGCAAGAGTCACAAACCCGTCCATCTCTCATCTCCCCTCCCCCCCCAGATAAATCATAAGTCTTGTCTATGTCGAAATCTCCAATGAGAACGACTCCCAAGTCGTGTAGCAACAGCGACATCTCCCAGAGACGTCAACAAGGCCTAACCCACCCAGAGAGAACCAGCAGGGCCGGCCAACGAGCCTGTGTGTGAGATGCCTGTTGCTGACAGAAGATAGACTGTGTCACACACACACACACACTTGATCACACAGACACACACTTCATAACACACACACACAGGCAGGTATATACGCACACACAGACACACGCTGGCCTCTGCTGAGCCAAAACCATGGAGGCTGTAATTTCCCTGCGAGGCCAATTATGTTCTCTCCCAGCCAAACCCAGAAGACTGTGGTGAACACAGGCTGCTGGCCGAGGTGTGTGTGTTAAATCTATTTCCCTGTATCAGTGTGCTTGTGTGTATGTTCAGTCCAGACCTAATCACTCTATCGTAGCTTGGCCTAACTTAGCATCATCGCTCACCTCATTCTATATCCACAGCCACCTTTGTGACTCTACGAAACAACCTCTTAAGTATTGATGGGTTGCCAGGTTTAGGATGCTGTGAGGTTGTGGGCAGTGCTAAGGTGATGCTAATGTACTCTGGCGCCCCACAGCCTATGTTGCAGTGTCTCTGGATATCTCATTCCCTGTGACTGGGCCTGTTTCATAACACCATGCAAGCAGCTAGCAGCCCTTTCTTGGCTGTGCTTGAGTCAGAGCTTTAATATATGAAGCAGGCTTGTGGCTTCTCTCTTTCCCGCTGCCTCTCTCTGTGCCTCTTTCCCTGCCTCTCTCGGTCTCTCTGTCCCTTTCTCTGTCTCTCTCCGTGTCCCTTTCCCTGCCTCTCTCTGTCTCTCTCTCTCTCTCCGTGCCTCTCGCTGTCTCTCTCATCATGGTAAGGGGAGGGACTTCAGCAACACAGAGAATGTTTACATGCGGACAATCCTCTGATTCCTGTCAATAATCTGACATCCGGCATGAACAGTCATTCTTATGGCGAATGTGTACATTGATCCTATCAGCAAAATGTTTGAAATGTGATTGGGCCACGCTCCATGGTGCCCATGAACAGTCTAGGTTTCCTAGAGAAGGTGGCATGATCTGACCTGTCTAACACAGCGGGTGGGTTTGGTGTGTAGGTCATGAGAGAGGTGTGCATCAACGGTCACGTGGATTCGGAAGGACCTGCCTCTGGTTCCCCGGTACACAAGCCTGAGCTGGAGAAGGTAAACGTGCACGCACACGCACACACACTCACTCCCCACTCTGTCCCTCTCTCGGTTTCTCTCTCCATCTCTCTCTCTTATCCGCTCACACACACAAACACACACACGAATATACAGTAGACTGCACACACTCGCTGTTAAACTGGTGGAGAGCATCTGTAACATGTTATGTATGAATAATTAGGCTTGGTTTCTGTCTACTGAGCCAGTTAGGGAGAAGTTTGTCATTAAAGTCTCTCTGATCTAAGTCATTTTCCACCTCAAAACACACACACACACACGTAAACTAAAAACACTCACACAAGAATTCCCAAATATGAACACGCATATATTAACTGTAAACACACACACACACACACACACACAGAATGGCTCCATCCGTAGTTTGCTTGCCTGCCCCAGACTACAACCCTCCAGCCTCCCCTCCACACACGTCTAATGAAGGCCTATTCCAGCTTTTACTGCTGTGTGTTAGTCTAACACAGACAGCAGAGACGCCCCTGGGGCACTCTCGTAAAGGTGCGGGTGTGTGTGTGTGTGTGTGTGTGGAGGACATTTATGTAGTGTGTGTGGATTAGTGTGTATGCATCCTTTAGGACCTGTGTGTATATATGTGTGTGTGTAATACTGACTGTAGGCTGCGTTCCAGAAGGTGTCATGTGACAGACCCAGCTCAGACGGAGAGCAGCCTCATGAGAACGGACACAACGGAGATTGTAAGGACAACGGTAAGACATGACACACACACCACTTCCACACACACTCCTACACACTCCTACACACACACACACACACACACACACACACACACACACACACACACACACACACATACATACATACATACATACATACATACATACATACATAGCTTCAGAAGCCTAACCCAGTGTTTCCATTCCCTGCAAATGCACTCTTTCTTCCTTGGTTCCATTGAGAAGTGATGGGTATCAGATGTGTAAAGCAGCTGTGGGTTTGGTCTGTCCGACCTGTGTTAAGAGCCTCTTCAACCGTGATAACCGTGACAATCCCAGTCCTGTCAGCCATTAGTTAGACCTCATACAGCAAAGGGGGACTTTTTTTTCTCTACAGGAGCCAATTTGTCGTACATACAATAGCAGCTTGTTACAATCCGACATTTGAAACATTTTTATTAGGTATTTATTCTTAATGGAAGCACGCTGTCTTCCAACACAGAGACAGGAAGATGATAGCTGCACTGTCTGGAGAGCTGCTGGGATTATTTAGCGTTTGTTTACCTGACAGGTTCAGACAGCAGGAGAGAATCTTCCCTTCATTTGTCAGGGATCCCTGTTTGGGTTCCCTAGGATTTAGAGGCAGAACTCTACTTTTTCAAGACAGATAAACATGGGTGGGTTTTTTTTTCCCCTGTGAGAAGACGGGTTTCTCAATAGTAGTAAATTCCAGCCCTGGGGGGATTGCTTGCTCAGCATTGGGCTGTGATTCAGAGGCAGCTCAACTGTTTGCATATTGCAGCTGTGAAAACACAATTGATTTTGATATATGACAACACTTTTTTTTTTTTTTTTTGGCTCCCAAATGACATAAATTCAATGTATTCTGTTAGATTACATTTGACACTTTTCGGCAGATTTATCTATCTCAATGATGGTTTTCATTGAGTGTTTTTGGTTATTCCGGATAATGGGATAAATGAATGAAAGACGTCCCTCTAGAGGATTGGAGGGGAATTGCAAGTTAGCGCCGCCTTAGAATGTTTAGTGTTAGCCTATACAGTGTCAGCACAACGATTGACTCTGGCTTCACACCTACTTTTTAACTCTTCAGACATCTCGGTTTGCTGTCATCAAAACAAACGACAGACACACACGCACACACTGTCTCTGCACACTCTCTCACCCTACCTACACATTCTGTCTGACGAAGAGGAGGAAAAATATTTCAACTCTCTTTAAAAATGTTTTTGCTTAATCAGCTCCATTCCTTCCAGTGCTGGTAACAGACGGGCGACTCTGATTCAGAGGGAATCAGATGAGCCTGATCACGCACTTTCCCCCATCTCTCCAGGAAAAAGACTAATAACTCCTTTTTTTAAACCAAGTGAAGTGGTTTCACATCTGTGTGTCTGGTTTCCACCTTAGGCCCGCGCATGTGTGTGTGTGTGGTGTGACAATCCCAAGAAGGTATGGGGTGCAGATGGCAACAAATTTAATTTAAAATGTCGCCATGGTGTAGATACCATTCCTAAATGTGGTATTGTAACAGCATCTGACTAACCGGCACTGCAGAGAGCTGTGTGTGTGTGTGTGTCTGCTGAAACACTCCAATGTCAGCTGTCTCTGTATAATGACATCACTGAGGGGAAATTCACCCTTTTACCCCCCCCCCTCATGAGTGAAGTCACACTCTCACACACACACACACACACACACGCACACACACACACTAAATAAGTTCCTCCTCTGTCCATTCCTGTCATTCTTGTTGTCTCCTGTCCTGCTGCATGGCTGTGGATGTTGTCCACCAAACCATCTGACCACTGACCACACTATCCCAACAACCCCCAGAGAGGAGCTGGAGACAGGAACCAAGAGACAGACTCTTAAGACCTGGTTTAGACTAGTTTAGTGGGATTTACAGGAGAATGTGCACCGTCATGAATGCTTTGGCTGGTTTTTCACACCGAATTGAAGCCATTTTCACCTTGAATCATGAAATACACTCATCACTCCAGGCCACAGTGTGTTGGTTGGATGGACTGGATGTCACTGCTGCCAAAGGAAATGTCCACCTGTGGGGATAAAGTATTCTATTCTTCTACAGGTTCAAGGTTCCATTTTTTTTCTCCATTTCTCTCTTTGTCTTACTTTCCCTCGCACTGTCTCCCTCTCCCTCTCCCCCTCTCTCTCTCTTTCTCTCTCTCCCTCAGGCAAAGGGAAGAAGAGCTCTAAGGCGGAGCAGAAGGGAGGGACTGTGGGGAAGGGGGCGGGGAAGAAGATCACCAAGATCATTGGCCTGGGCAGGAAGAAGCCGTCCACCGACGAGCAGACCTCCTCTGCAGAGGAGGATGTGCCCACCTGTGGTAAGGGTCACATGATCTTATAACAGCCACATTCATCTACGAGGGTTGATGTCTTAGACCGACATGGTACTTAGTCATTGCACTGAGATTAGGTTCAAAGTTTAACTTAATCTCATGTTTCTGTGATCATTTATACTTAAAAGTATATATTGTATAAGTATATACACTTGTATTTATACTGTATACAATCTGAGTGACATTGACCACAGTTATGCATGTTGAGTTTCACATCCAGTTTTGCTGTGTCGTCAACCTCACCTCCTAATTGTCTGGGTGCTCTTGATTGACAGGCTATCTGAACGTGCTGTCCAATAACCGCTGGCGGGAGCGCTGGTGCCGTCTGAAAGACAACCAGCTGCTGCTGCACAAGGACCGCGCCGACCTCAAGAGCCACATGGCCTCGCTGCCCCTGAGAGGCTGTGAGGTCAGCCCCGGCCTCGACCAGAAGCACCCCTACGCCTTCCGCCTGCTCCGCAACGGGCAGGAGGTGGCCGTGCTGGAGGTAAACACACACACGCACGCGCATACGCTACACACACACACGTACATGCATATGAAGAAAAACACACGACAGTCCCAAACCTTTTAGCGTGGCCATACGTACCCCACTGATCCCTTCAGCCTTGTCATCAGAAGCAGCACTGACCAAACGCGCGCGGCATGAACGGTGTGAGGTAGCATCCACATGGGGCTCACTCCATCCTTCCTCCTCCCCTCCTCCCCCAGGCGTCCTCGTCAGAGGCGCTGGGTCGCTGGCTGGGTGTCCTCCTGGCAGAGTCGGGCTCCACCACCGACCCCGCAGCCCTGCACTACGACTACATCGACGTGGAGACCACCGCCAACGTCATCCAGCTGGCGAAGCAGTCCTTCTGGTGAGACACGCCCACCTGAGAGCTCGGTCCTTATAGGGGACACACACACACACACCTACCTAAGACATGAGATTTCAGACGTCGGGTCGACGGCTATGGGTCCTTCAGTAGCATGACGACGCCCGTATTCCATCAAGTGTCAGATCTGTCCAGGTGTGTGTGTCCGTGGGGATATCCCTCCTTCCAGAGCCGTGTTTGTGAAGCTCTGCTGGTGTTGTTTCCCCCCTCAGCTTCACCAGCAAGCGTGCCGTTTCCCCAAACCCGTACCTGGATAACCCTGTCAAGGGATACGCCTGCCCCTCTGGCATGGCCCTGCACTACGACGACGTGCCCATCAACGGAACGGTAAGGACACACACACACACACTTTCACACAGCGTTTGCTTCAGAGGTTCAGTGGTCTTGCGCTCCGTTTCTCCCTTTCGTCCTCGTCTGTGTTCCCATTTCTGACTAATAACCCTGACTGGACTTCCTGGTCCTCAGTACCAACTCTCTGGCAGTAACAATAACAACCTTTTTGCCATCTTCCCCCCCCCTTATTCCTCCTCTGTTTGCTTTATCTGTGTACGCTTTATTTTTCGGTCTTTTGTTCTCCTCTCTTCCCCTCCCCTCTCCCTCCCTGCATGCTGACCTAACCAAGGATCCTGAGGCGCTGTACTCCAGCCCAGCCAGCGGGGGGCGACAAAGAGAGGACATGCACTATGAGAATGCTGACCTGTATGAGAACATGCCCTCGCCCAAGCTGGCGTCCCGCTACTCCCCCAAGCCCAGCCGCCCGGCCTCCTCCTCCAGCCATTACAAAACCCCCGGCCCCATCTCCTCCAAATTCCTCTCTTCCTCCTCTTCCTCAGCCAAGGCTAACTCTAAAGATGCTGCTCAGGTGACTAACTTTCCAACTGCCTGCCTTCTTTCTAACATGCTAACCCCTTCTCTCTCTGTCCAGGCAGCTTGGTAGACACAGCTCCCCTTTAGACCAGGGCGAGTCACACCTTTAGACCAGGGCTGAGCATAATCAACTGTCCTCATCTAGTTTATATGAAAGTATGAGGTGATACGAATCATGATACATCCACATACTATTGGGAGTTTGATGTCATAACTCCAGGGTTTTAGATGGACAGCTGTCTTGTCGGTTTCCTGGAAGACCAAGGTGAGAGATGTCAGCCAATAGGAGAAGGGCTGGGTTCTAAACTCACGTCTCATTAGTTCTCACGTTTATTGTTCCTTCTGGAGCACGCTCTGATTTTAATACATTGGTATTGACGCGGGCCACCCAGAATCTCAGGTCCTCTTTCCTCCATCCCCCACAATCCCCCTCTCCTCCTGCCCCCTCCCAAGGGCCTGCTGGATCGTAGCTCTAAGTGATCTGATTAAAACCATGCAGGGTTTACGCACACTGTGCTGTCCAGCGGTGTGTGTGTGTGTGTGTCTGGGACTTGCTCAGACATTGACCATGCTGCCTTGAGACTGAGTCAGGATATGTACCTCTCAGAGGGAGGGAGGATCAAGTATCAGTAGTTTGCATTCAGGTCACATTATTCATCCTCTCACTGTAGACCACCCAGCTTTTTACAGGGGTTCACTTTTTGATGTGTGTGTGTGTGTGTGTGTGTGTGTAAAAATATATAAAAAGGTTAGACTGATTAAATGATATTTGTGTCTACAGGGACTGTGTGCTGTATAACACATATGTACACACTGTGTGTGTGCTTCATACATACCCCCGCCCCCTCCCCCCGTACAGCCACAGACTCCTGTGTCGTGTACATAGTTATGTTTTTACGACGCGATCGTTTGTCTCTGGAAGTGCCACCCGGCTGGGCTGAGCCCACATGCATCGCCAAGCGCCCCCTGTGTAGCTGTGGTCTACCCAGGGCTCCTCTGATGTGTGCGAGTGTGTGGCGCGGCCAAGGGGGGTGCTAACATCGAAACCCTGAACCACAAAGCCCCCCCACTCCCCCACCCCGCTATAGTATTTAAACACACTTAATCCTGGTCGACGTAGAACTCGGGCCAGCTCAATGGTTTTCTTGCCTTTTTAGTAAAGCTAATTGAAGTGGAACTCTAAAGTAGTACGTCCAAAGCCGTGACTGTTTTAGTACGGAGCGATCACAGTCCAGCGGCCCCGACTTGTAGAGTTCTTTGATTCCTGTGGCATTGAATTGAGAGGGGGACTGGTCGTATAAAACAGTTGGGTGTTTACCTATATTTACACAGCTGGAGATCTAGTTAATGTTGACGTTCACTGTCCCCACGGTACTCGGAGGGTCTGTTGATTTTTATTAGAACTGTGTTATTGGTTTTATGGCCAGTTATTTACAGTGTAGATATTTGCTGCAACACAGACCGTTTTGGAGTGTAACCATTGGTTCTTTACCTCTTTCTTGTTTGTCCACCATTCAGCTGAAGGGGAAGAAAGCCCCGGTGACCAATGGGACGGCGTCGAAGCAGAAGGCAGACAAGAACCAGAGCAAGAAGGTCGGAACCACCAATGGAACAGCGCCTGTGAAACGCACCAACTCCAGTAAGAGTGTGGCTTGTCTGTGTGTGTCTTACCCTAGCAGACAGTAAGTCTGGCCACTACTGATGGATTTCTAGAAAGAAGGAGCCCGAGAAGAATCTGGAAAATGACGGAATGTCCTAATGACAGTGGATCTAGCAGTAAATATCTTTGAGAGCTAATATGACTTCCTTAAAAGCCACTGGGTTCAGCATGATCCAAGGAGCGTGGACCCCCCCCTCCCATCCCCACCCACAGACAGACAACATTAAGTAAACCGGCAACAGGCAGACCATAGACGCCACATTCAGTCTACATTCACACAACCACAACAAATGTTTAGACAACGTTCACGCAAACATTACCCACAATGGTCTTTTACCGTCCAGTCAACGTTCACACAACTGAAATACCAGCGACAGCAGAAGAACACACAGCTATGTTGACAGACTGAGTTGGTTTGGTCTGATCTTTGTGGTGGGGGAGGGGGGGGGGGGCAGGGCGGCTATGTTTTAAGTAATGTGTGAACTACCAGGGTTTTCAACCACGGTTTTGCAGTGCTAGGACCAAATACCAACTATGTGTCTTGTTGAATTTATTAGATTTGACACTATCCATATATTTATGGTGTCAACCCCCCATTACTGTTGTGTGGAGGGTGAATGTGTTCCTTGGCGGTGTTTTGATTGAGTACATCGTCTCGATGTGCGCACTAACACACACACTTAGTGGTGTGGAGGGTGGCCCATAGTGGTTGTGTTTTGTGAATTTTCCAGCAGGGACGGTCCCTGTGTGATTAATGACAGCTTTTCGACCAAGGTTTGGGTTCAATGGGTTTCTGGTCAAGTCTTTCCCCTCTTACCCTCTCCTCCCCTCCCCTCGCTACTCTCCTCCCCTGCCCCTGTAGCCGTGTGTGAGTCTAACCCTCCAGTGTCTGCTGTCCCCAGGTGCGGAGCAGTACAGGTACGGCAAGAACCGCGTGGAGGCCGACGCCAAGCGCCTGCAGGCCAGGGAGGAGGAGCTGATGAGGAGGAAGCAGGACATCAGGAACCGCCTGAGCCAGCTGAAGAAGGAGAGGAGGGAGCTGCGCAGCGCCCTGGAGGCCACCGCTGGTGAGGGAGGAGGGCCAGGGAGGGGGGTCAGTGCTGGGGAGGGAGGGCCAGGGAGAGGGACCAGTGCTGGGGAGGGAGGGCCAGGGAGGGGGACCAGTGCTGGGGAGGGAGGGCCAGGGAGGGGGACCAGTGCTGGGGAGGGAGGGAGGGGGGCCAGTGCTGGGAAGGGAGGGCCAGGGAGAGAGGGGGACCAGTGCTGGGGAGGGAGGGAAGGGGGCCAGTGCTGGGGAGAGAGGGCCAGGGAGGGGGGTCAGTGCTGGGGAGGGAGGGCCAGGGAGGGGGGTCAGTGCTGGGGAGGGAGGACCAGGGAGGGGAGTCGGTGCTGGGGAGGGAGGGAGGGTGGTCAGTGCTGGGGAGGGAGGGAGGGGGGCCAGTGCTGTGGAGGGAGAGCCAGGGAGGGGGGTCAGTGCTGGGGAGGGAGGGGGGGCAAGTGCTGGGGAGGGAGGGGGGCCAGTGCTGGGGAGGGAGGGCCAGGGAGGGGGGGCCAGTGCTGGGGAGGGAGGGAGGGCGGGCCAGGGAGGGGGGCCAGTGCTGGGGAGGGAGGGCCAGGGAGGGGGGCCAGTGCTGGGGAGGCAGGGCCCGAAGGCCCCTCCCCCACACACACACACACACACTCCTAACATGTCCCCCCCACCACCAACAGGCAAGCGTTCCCAGGCCAGCCTGACGGAGCGTCTGAAGAAGGTGGAGGAGGAGTGCAAGCAGAAGGAGGAGGAGAGGGTGACCCTGGAGCTGGACCTGACCGAGGTGAAGGAGAGCTTGAAGAAGGCCCTCAGCGGAGGGGTCACCCTGGGCCTCAGCATCGAGCCCAAGTCTGGGACCTCCAGCCCCCAGGTAGGACACCGGCACAACCCTTACCTCAGTGGTACTGCACCACGTAAGCCCGGTACCGCACAGTTGCCGTGGTGAAACTTGATAGAGTTTTGATGGATTTCCATGTGATGGAATTGTCCCACTTGGTGTTAGTGGAACCTGTCCATGCTAATGTTGTCAACTGGAAACTTAACACCTTCTGATTCTTAGTTTGTTTATTAGACATTGTGCTGACAAATTGACATCATCATTCGAATTGTGTGTCCAGTCCCCGGTGTTGCTGCGGCGGACACAGGAGTCCTCTCCCTTCTCCAGCTGTGACACCAGCGACACCGAGTCCTGCTCGCTGCCCGTCAACAGCGCCTCCCTCCTCCGCAGACAGGCCAATCAGAAGCCCCCGCCGGTGCGCGGACACGTCCTCAGAAAGGCCAAGGTGAGATGCAGGATAATGGACTGGCCTCCTGGTGTATTCTCATGTCACAGTCTGTATTCTTCTATGAATTGCTTAATAGAGAGAATAAAAAAATGGCGGAGGGATTTCGATAATGGTTTTTCGTTTTTGTAAGAAAGATTGAAAGAATTCTGGAAATTGACCAAGAATGTTTGACCCTATTGTAACAATGTTTTTCTCCCCTTTCAGGAATGGGAAATGAAGACTGGCACATAGACACATCATCATAAGGCTTCTCTTTTTTTAATGTATATATTTATTTAAAACTGTTCACATGGGAACGTGACAGGGAGGGAGGGAGGGAGAGTGGGGGGGGGGGGGTTACACTATCATAGACATCTAAGAGACATATGGATGATTTGAACATACTTAATTGCCACAACATACAGACCTTCAGTGTCACTCTTTTTAGCGTACTATTTTATAATTCAATGCGTTCTATGAGGCTTGCTTGACATACAGGAGTCTGTTGTGCCATTTGTACTGGCCTCTTTTCTTAGCTGGGACCAGTAGCTTTAAGGCTAACGCTGTGCACAACTGGGCATGGATGCACCTACGTGGGTACAGCTATTGCAAATTTGCGCTTGTTTTTTTGTTTTTTTAGAAACCCATTTCCTTTCCCTATTCCTCAGTCTGATTGGGGGTTAAAATGTCCAAATGCAGAACCAAGTATTTATTTGTAAATGTTTCAACTTGCCTGTTTATTTATGTTCATATTTAAAATTTCTTTCCGTAGCATAGATTGCTGTAGACATAAGTTCTCAGTCCCCTTCACTGATATTCACTCAGATATTCGTGGTGTGCGCATTGCAGCATGATGTTGGTTTGGACTGTGTTTTGCGGGTTCTGTCATGGAACCGTGACCCAGATACAAATTCTTCAGCTTCAGTTGTTGGCCTATTTAACACACACACGAGCATACAAGCTTTTTTCTAATGGTGCTTTTGATGATACGTTTTACACATGGGCACTGCCAATGTTGCCATATTTACACTGCCTTTGTGTACCAAGGTGCTATGTTCTCTGTTAGGATGCTAGTGAAGGATTAGCCTTGTTCATGTACTACTGCAACAGCTAGCATTTGCTCAAGGCACATGTCCCTAAATTCAAGTGTGTTTAGTGTTCTGGTGTTTTTGCTGTCAGGTTCAAATAGCATGTTGCTAAAACAAAATGGCCACCAACAGGGGTCATTCTAATCATCCCAAATAAGCCAAAACATGCCATTACAGATACCAATGTCACCCAAACCAACTGAATAGTGCCCAAAACATCCTTGTAAGGACAACCAACCGTACCTATGGATAGGTTTGCTTTGTGTATCTGTACAGGCATGTTTTAGACACTTTTTGGGTTGTTGTACTGGCATGTTTTGGGTACTATTGGGCTGTTTTGGTTATCCATATTGGCATGTTTGGGATATCCATACTGGCATCTTTTGGGAAGGGTTGGTTATCCATATTGGCATGTTTGGGGGCTATTGGGTTGTTTTGGTGATCCGTACTGGCATGTTTTGGGGACTATTGGCTGATTAGTATGACCCACCAAAGGTGTTTTATTTCACTGTGTATATCCATTTGTATCCCCTTTTTCTGTCATTTCAGTTTTAGCTCCACATTTCTACCAGCTAGAGATAGTCTGCATGTTACCATTAGAAGAGGAATGTGAGAGGGATTACATCCGGAAATTTCCCAGAGGTCAACTCTGACGCCCTGCTTCCTTCTCAAACTGCCTTGACATGGGCCGATCACAGGTGATGTTGATAAATGTGAACCCATTGTACGTAGTTTTGTGGAAGGGGTTCTATGGAGGAGAAGGATTGTTTTTCAGTGGGGTAAGGGGGGAAAAAATCTATTGTTTGTTTTGCACCTTAGACATTTTCTACTTCGTTCTAGTACTCAGACAGTCGCTGACTTGGTGACAAACAACTGTACATAAGTATTAAACCTCTTTACAAACATCTCTAGTTTGTGTGCTAACTGGTTGTGTTACTGTAGTCCCCTTAGCTGCATGCCTCGACAAGCCAAATATGATACAAAAACTAACAATGTACAGTTATGGGAGTGATTTTATTCCAGAATGCAGGTTAAGTGCACTATGCTTCCCATTGAAGACTTCAAACATTTTTATGCCAAAAAATCAAACAAACTAAATATTAATAGAACTGTGCGGTCAATTTCACATAGTTTGTGTCATCAACAGTGAACGTCCTTCACAAATATCAGATTTAGTACACCCCCCCTCCTGTCCCCTTTCAATAAGGGAAACAAATCATATCAGACTACACATCACGAGAAAAAACAAGCCAAACGTGAGCGTATGTACAACATATGAGAAAAACACAAGCCTGTTAGAAGTGACCAGTGTGACCTTGAGTCTGTCTGTGTCAAACCCCAGAAGGGCTGACAGCAGCTTGATGCTGTTCCAGACCTGCGTACCTGCTCTGGCTCCTTCATACCCCTCAGGACGGGGGCCTCTGAGTGTGGAGGACAACTACTAAACATGACAAGAAAACCTTTCCTTCCTTCCAAAACTGTGCAAACCAGTTACATCGTTAGAGAACATGAAAAGATTGCAGCAGAAAGACAAATATGTACCGACCAATGGTTACAAAAATGAGATAAGAAAACGCGTTTAAAAAACATACACATTTTGTAGTGTGTGTGTGTTCTAAAAGTGAATATTGTAGATGCAACACCATGAGCTCCTTTCCAGTTACCGATGATTACGGAAAAATAACTACCACAAGCAGGGGCGTGAAATGACCACACCTACACGCTGAAATGATGTCAAACGATTGTTGACTAAAAGCAGGCAATGACCTTCTCGCTGGGAGCAAGTTTTCAACCGAGGATGGGGGCTTGAAGAAAAAAAGGGTGTATTTTGGTATTAGTGTAAAGTCCTCACAGTCCTGTGTACGTGGGCCTATGTACAGACGGCTGTTGTCGTTCATATATACACAACTATATACAATAAAACCAAATTCTACGGAGACATACACCACCACTGGCCAATGCCTAATATAGGCTCATTTAAAAAAAGACAGCCATGCCCATTTGTTTCCATGACAACAACCTTGTCTCCGGAGGGAGGGGGGGGGGGGGGGGGGGAGAGGGCGGTACATTTAGCAGTGGTTAGAGGGCGTCAAACTGTTAGTGAGTTCCCAAATAATGAATGTCCATGGGAGCAGGACTCTGCTTGGTTTGGGCACGGTGAGACACATGATAGGCTCTACCCGGGGAGTCGACATGCTGGGTGCTGGTCATTCTACACAATCACACAAACTGTCACCAAGAACCATGAAACACCAAAGGAGACAACGATTTCATAACCAACCAAACGAGCGAGTTTGTACTGTGAAAAGAAAGATGGTTTGAGTAAAATAATTTCCTGTGTATAAAGATTCCACCAAATGCATCATGTTATATGTACTGTTTGGGAATTCATCAAAGTGCAACACCACCCCCTAGTGACCGTAACGGTAACTGCAGACACGAGGCCACAGTGTTTCAGTTATGTACGTTTCCAATGGAGTCTGCTAATAAGGGGCATCCGATGTAATTCTTTCCTGAGAAAGAGCATTATTGCATGTAATTTTGAAGACAATGAAGAGTGTGTTTCAGAGAGAAACGTACATAGATAAAGAGAGAGCGATACAAGACAGATATAAAGAGTGAGAGAAAGAGTGAGAGAAAGAGACAATGTCAAATGAAAAATGGCCCAAACTCATCAGAGCCTCTTGCTTCAACCAGAGAGGGAAAAAGAGGTTGATCAGAAGGACTCCTGTCGCCCATGTCTGGAATCAGCTTAGCATTCTGCTAACGGACCCATAACACAGGCTGTTACTATTGGCCTTTTGGTCACAGTCTCATCTCACCTGTGGTGGGGACCACCCTGTCCTGGCCTGTGAATCTGGTGCGTGTGTCTGAGGGAGACGGGGGTCGTAGATCACAACAGATACAGGAAGTAAGTGTCACAACATCGCGTGATGTCATCGTATCTCTCTCTGCACTGACTGGCCCGCGTCCCGCCTCCAGATCAGCGGAGTTAGCCAATGAGAACACACTGAGCAAAAACACGACACGAGGTGCAAAGGACACTGGGGGGGGGGAAGCAAAGTGGCCCAGCCCCCGGGGCACGTTGTGGGGGAGAGAGTTCAGGAGCGAGGCCAGCTGGGAGGGCTCCACAGGGCGAGTGAACAAGGGAGGCCCTGGGGAAGAGGGGAGTCGGAGGAGATGGAGGAAAAACGACTTCTTGGCCGCATCACCATGTTGGGCTCTCCTCGTTCTTGAGGGAGTGGGAGGGTCTGGAAGGGGGGGGGGGGGGGGTGAGGGGGAGCTGAGGGCCGGGTGTGTGCGTGGGGGGGGGGGTGTGGGCAGGGCTGAAGAAGGCAGAGTAGAGAGGAGAGTCCCTGTGCTCGTTAGCTGGCTAGCCTGTTAGCACGTTAGCACGCGGCGGGGCCCATCAGCTGGTCAGGTAGCTGTGCAGCTCTCTGGAGTTGATGCTCAGGACCACGCCCGAATGGTTACCTGGGCGACAGAGTGGAGAAAGAAAAAGGTCGGGGGAAAAAGGATGAGCCCAGGGTTCAACAAGTTAAGTACAGGTGTGTTCAACCGACTACTACAGATCATGCATCTGGATAGAAAACCCAACTCCCCAGCAATCACTTCTCTCTAACACATCCATCTCTGTTTGATTACTTAGAATATCATATTTCCCTTTCATAACAATCCTTTACATTCCAGTTAGCCTGTAACACGAGTCAGAGTCTAGTAACTAGAACCTAAGGTAAGTAGAGTCAATCAGTGTTTTGGTGATTCAGACAGAAGGGCTCCGGTACCTTGGCAGTGCTGTGGTTGTAAGCTGGCTTGGTGGTGTTAGTAGTAGTGGTGGAGGTGGTGGGGGGAGGGGCTAGTCCGTATAAGGGGACGGAAGGCGGGGCTACCTCCGGCCGGGTTACCTAGAGTCTGGGAGTCCAGGTCGTCGTCGATGAACTCCTCCCCCTGGATGATGTGCTGCGTGTCCTCGCTGTGGCTCACCGGGCTGGTCATCTCCTGCTCCTTCTCGTTGTGCATCTGGGCGTACACGTTCCGGCCCGGCAGCTTCCTGAAAAACAGCGGCGGATAGGCGTCCTCAGTCCTGAGCCAGGAACTGTAGGATTTGTAGTTTTCGGAGGGTAAGAAATGGGGCCTTTGTAGTTTCACATTTCATGTTGAGTGAGTTGGTGCCAGTGAGTAGGGATGCAGGGGAAGGTTCCTATTGGTCTACAGGTGGGTATTAGAAGCCCTGTTGGCCAGTGCAGTTGTGTATCAAACTATGAGCATGCAAATACAGTCCTCAATTTCCTAGCAGGCATTTATCGATAGTATCATCTATCTCCACGCTTTGCTTCAGAGATGGTTCTTCATGCTTGCCCTGCAGTGCTTCAGTCAGTTCAAATCAACAGTTAGCAGTTTCCAAATCTATGTTCCGTACGATAACTTGCTTCATCACCCCTAGTAACCTTTCACCATGCAAGTGACTGTCGATTTCCTATTGGGCTCCAGACATGTTGGTTCAGTAAGGGTCGAAGGGATGAAAGCATGCCGGAGCAGTTGGACGCCTACCTTTTGAACTTGTAGAGGATGAAGGAGCCAGAGGCGATGAGGCCGATGAGGAAGATGACGGCCAACGCCCACAGGCCAGGCCCGGCCACGCCCCCTCCAGAACCTGAGGTCACAGGTCAGGATGGAAGGTCATGAACTCACCAACTTACAGTATGAATACACCCACACACACGTGTACACTTACGGACATCCACATACGTGTATGCAAAGAACTGCAATCGCTACCCAGTTGTGATCAAACACACACACACACACACACCACACCAAAAGGGAAAGCCAAATCCAAGTTTAGCATAGGATCAGAAGAGCGCCATGTTCAGACAGCGCAGAAGAGATCAGGTGAGACCAGCTAGTCACCCTCTAGAGTCGGGATCAAGCTAGAGTTGATCCACTGCAGAGTAACTGAGCCCAACACAGGAAGTAGGATGACTACCAGCAGAAGGAAGAGAGCAGATCTGAGAACAGCCACGCTGGGGTAAGAACTCAGTTCCATTTGGAGATCTGGGAAAATGAGGTCAAACTGCCGGGGGGCGACGAGACATACTGTGGTCAGAGACGACTCGCGTGTCGGTCGCTCTTGTGGACCAGGCATTTGTTACTACTCCTTTGAAAACAGATCGATACAGGAAACGCTTTTGATTCGGTCAAATCGTAGAAATACATAACGACTGTGAAATTGTTGCCCTGAACGTGTCATAGTTTCATAGTGGTGCTGTGCCGTGTGAGGGGGTATCTTGTTTATGTGTGGAGTCGGTAGATACTGTAGGTTTACCTGAGTTGGGGTCTGCGAGGGTCACCAGCACCAGGAGGCCTCCCCGAACCACAAAGCTCACGTTGTTCTCATTGAACGCCTGCTTGATAGCTGGCACACGCTGTCAACAACAACAAGACCGTTTTTTAAATTTTTTATAAGTGACATTTCACTCTTACAATTCTAAAACTGTCAGAAGTCTGGGTATATGTATATATCGAGGGAGACGAGAGAGAGACAGAGAGAGACAGAGAGACAGAGAGACAGAGACAGAGAGAGAGACAGAGAGAGAGACAGAGAGAGAGACACAGAGAGAAGAAAGGAGAGCGTTACCTTATCCACAAACACGCTCCTCTTGGCCTGTTTGCTCTCCAGCGGCAGGATATACAGGTCGGCCCTGGTGGGCAGGCCCGGCTTCACCATGGTAACCAGAGACTCCTGGGGGATGCCGGTGATCTGAGGGGGGGTCAAAGGTCAATGGTATCGTTCCGTCTGAAGACACACCGCTACACATCTACAACGCGTGTTTGTGTGTGACCCAGTCGAATGAGTTCAAATTCACTCCTCGGTCAAAGCCAGCTGGCCGCCTAAAAGCTAGCGAGGGAGTGAAGGAGCAGAGGTCAACCCCAGGAGAGGGCTGGTGACCTGAGGGTGACCCACCTTGGCTAGTGTCTTGGTGACCACTTGGCCCACGTCCTCCCTCCACTCTGGGATGTCAGGGTTGAACCTGTCTAGGTTGCTGCTGAAACTCAGGGGGATGACCTGGAAGTGCTCTGGGATTGGATGACAGTAGCAGGAAGTCAATAAACTGACGTCACATACACGTGTTACATACACTTTTGTTTACCTACGTTCGTTTTAGGGCCATTTGCCGATATAAAGGTTCTTCTGAAGCAGGTGTTTACATTGGTATCATGCCAGTGACCCTTAAGATAGATCAGATGGATACACGGGTGTTCAGAGACTGTTACAACTGAGCAAGTTGTTCTGAAAGCTAACACCTCTCCTGGGGTAAGAGACATGACAACAGAGGCTCCCACTTAGCTCATTCTGATGAATAAATCAAGGCCCTTCCCAGTCCCAATCTCATCCATATTCATTCATGGGTAAAGTGACATAATCCCCCGATGAGACCCTTCCACAGTTGCGAAAAACCGACAAGAAAAGGAGCCTGAGGACATTGTCGCGGAAGGTCATCTTCTGTGTTTACACCGTGACTTCATAGCGCGACCTCGGCACGTTGAAATATTCAACGGCGAGTGACGTTTCCTTGTGAATGTTCCTGGTGGGGGAGGGTTACCGTAGACGCGGACGGTCTTGGTGTCCTGGACCATGGAGCGTCCGCTGGAGGCCTGCACGCTGACCGACACCTCGCCCGTCTCGGGGAACCGGGTCAGGAGGCTGTTCTCCAGGGAGAGCTTGGGCTTCACGTTAGGAGAACATCAAGGAGAACGTCAAGAAAGGACTCCGACCGACGTCGAAGAGACATTGAAACAACATTTGTAGCTTAACTATCATAAAGGTATAAGGTCTTAGTTAGGAGCCTTTGCAAAGTGAAATAGCTTCACTTCCTGGAGTTGGCTGAAGAGTGGTTTCATCTAAATCGTCCTTGACAGGAGAACCTCACCTGCAGGCTGTCTCCTATCCACCAGTAGAACACGGTCATGTTAGCCTCCCTGGGTAAGACCACAGCGGTCAGGTTTACTTCCTGGTTCTGTCCGGCTATGGGAACCACTTCCAGATGCACTTCCTGTAGGGGGGCTGAGGGACAAGGGTAGGGGTCAACATCCCAAGTTCCTTGTAATATCAGTTGATTTGTGTTTGTTTCTTGTCATACGAACATTACTGAACCAGCCAATGAGATGGTGGGGTTCCAGTATTCTGCCCAGTAACATCCTTCCCCAGAGAGGTGTGGCTGACCTGTGACCTGGATGAATATGGTGTCCTGGTCGTGTCCAGCTATGTTCTCTGCCTTGACCGTGACCCTGTAAACTCCCAGCCTCTCGTAGCGGTGCTGGATGGGCTCATCTGTCACCGTCAGGTTCTGGTAGATGGCCCGGACCCCGTCCCCCAGGTCCACCTGGTACTTGGTACTGCCCGTGTCTCCCTGGAAAATCAACAAGATATCAGAATCCCCCTAAATCAGGCTTATCCCATACTTGGCGATGACGCGAGCAAATACACCATCTCTCAGTCTCCATCTCTCAAACAGACAGACGTGCAAACACACTCGTTTAAACAGATGTCTTTCAAAACTCCCCCTCCCCTCCCTCGTTCTCTGCCTCTTCATCCTGTTCTTCCCCACCTCTTCCTGGTGAATGATGAAGGTGATGTCGTCGCCCGGGGCCACGGCCAGCATCTGGCCCTTGATTCCCAGCTGCAGTCCGCTGGGCGGGAGGATGGGGCAGGGGTGCTGCTTGGAGCTCTGCTGCTTGTTCACCCCCCCCTCGCACACGTTCGACACCACCTTCCTGTACCTGTCGCACAACACGCGGGACGTACCAACGTCAGGGAGAGAGGGGTGCGGGGGAATGACGAGCTGTGCCTAAGTACACGGTCCTGTACAGGTGGCTGCGGCCGGTATGGCTGGGCGGTTCTCTAAAATGAAGGTCAGCATGCATGGCTTGTGGGCTTGTGTGTGTGTGTGTGTCTCACCCTGTGCTGGACTCGTA
Source organism: Hypomesus nipponensis (assembly GCF_054491055.1). Lineage (NCBI taxonomy): Eukaryota > Metazoa > Chordata > Actinopteri > Osmeriformes > Osmeridae > Hypomesus > Hypomesus nipponensis. The sequence continues at coordinate 8,507,098 of NC_140385.1, forward strand.
GGTGTGTCCCAGGTGGCAGTCCTCTGGGGGGGCATCGGGGTCGTGCCAGAAGTCAGCGAAGCAGCGCTCACCCTCCGTCTTCAGAGTCTGGGCGCGCTCGAAGCCATAGTCACTACACCCACACACAACACCTATGTCAAAGCTGTCCTGTATTGCTTGACAGAATGTATTGGAAACATTCCCTGGGCGCAGGCAGCGTTGGCGTTTCGTGTCTCACCAGTTGAAGTCCTTCTCAGTACAGGGGCAGGGTTTGGAGGTGAGGGCAGAGGTGTAGCTCTGCCCCTTGATACAGAACGCTGTCTCCTTCCTCCGACGGAAGCTTCTCTCCTGGCCCATAATGCACTTCTCTCCCTGCATGTACGACAGTCAAGGGGGAGGGGGGGGGGGGGTCACAGGTTATTTACGGGTGAATGTGCGTAACTGTCAACGTGAGTGAGAGTGTGTGCGTGTCTGTTTGGTACCTGCAGGTCAGTGAGTTTCCAGGACTCGTAATCTGCCTCTGTGCACTGTCGAGGGAAAGACTGTCTGAAGTCGACCTTCACCAGCTCCCAGTCTGACCTGTAGCTGATGTGCCCAAAGACCCTGGACACACACACACACACACACGAAAGTCAGATCCATCTATTGTTTTGACCTCCTCTATGCATCCATCCATTCATCCATCCACATAAAGACCGCACTATTCCATTGCGAGATGTGACTGCTCAACCATTTCCTGGCCCCGCGGTCATGTGACTATTCCTACCCAATCGGGGCCCTTGGCAAAGAGACCACTGTGACAACTCCTCAATCAGATTGTGCTTGTGAACTCGTCTAACGAGGCGGGTCTCACCCCAGCGCTCCCGTACTTCACGTTCCTAATGGGCCGCACTCTGTTCGTCAAAGACGCAGATGGCCCTTCCATTGTCCGCTTGTTCTTGACATAAATAAATTGCTTCAGAGTAATTGTATCACTTAGGACTAATTTGGTTGTTCAGGATTCATGCGAGTTCTGAGTGCAGTTCCCACATGCGGCCAGTAGAAGGCGATGTGCCATTGGATAAAACGGCGAGGAAAGAACAAACGTTCCCTCGCTCCTCGGAATCTCGGGATTGTCTGGGCCCATCTGTGGAAGACCGTATTCGCAGCAGATTGGTGTGTTAACGCGTCGACAGACCTGACATATGTTGTTTTGTTCTTCAAGGAGTTGTTTAACTCCTAATAGGGGGAATGTGTGGATAACACATATTGACTGATGCTACTGAAAAGAATGATGGACGGCCCCCACTGGGAAACATACTGTTTTAGTCATTTAGTCCTCTGTAATGGACAGTACTGTACATGCGGAATACTATCTCCTATGGGCTCAGTCCTTATGGCCTTTTAGTCTGTGTCTCCCTCATCTCTCTCTCTCACCTCTACCTGTACGTTAATCATGTACGACTTCATTGAACTGTGTCTGGTTCAGATCTTCCTCACTTTGTTCTTGTGAGTTCCTGAATGCCGTTTCTTGGCTCCAACCATTGAAATACTTCCACACATTTTGGGTAAGGACTGAACTTGCTACCGTGCCCTAATTGTGTGTTGCTTTGGATGAAAAAAAAAACTTAATGAAAATGTAAAACAATGTTGCCTGAGCGGATCATTAAAAAGACAAATACCTCCCCCCCACCCCTCTCTGCTCTCTCTCTCTCGCTCTCCCATGTTAAACCCATGGTAGAAAGCCCCATTATGTCCGGTCACACAGATGACGATGTTCCATCATTACCAGTGTGAGCAGTGTCACCTCCACCTCCCTTGCCTGTCCTTGGTGCTAAGTGACTGTTCTAACTCGTCATGGAGCTGTCCAGCTCTGTCCGAACAACCTCTGGAGCTGGAAAAGAAACCCGAGGTGACATCCATGCGGGCCACCAGCTGTGCCCTGCTCGACTCCACCAATGCCATATCTCAGAGGAGGAACATGATGACTTGGGTGTCGAGGGGTGGTACGCATGTGTGTGTGTGTCAAGGGCGCGCGCGTTTCTGCGCACCGCCTGAGAAAGACGTCGAGAAGATTTGTTGAGCTGCAGGCCACGCTTCTGATTTGGTCCAATCCTCATTTCGGCCCATCCTCGGGCGTCGGAGTGAAATACTTCTTATCTACGGACATCGGGGGCAGAGAGAAGTGATGACGCGGCCGGAGCCTCTTGATGGAAAGATTTAGCAAGGAATAGGGAGGGAGAAAGTGTGAGAACGAGAAAGAGACAGAGAGCCAGAGAGAATGAAGGGAAAGAAGGCTAGGAGGAGAGAGATGCCAAACGGAAAGAGAACGAGAAAGAGGGAATTGAGAGCCATTGAGGGAGAGAAAGAGATCATTCCCTTATTCTCCCTCGGCGTGTGAGCCAATCAACCCCTCCGGATGGAGCAAGGCGCTGGAAAATCGCAGGCGAAAATGATCGCGAGGAGCACCGTTAAATTGGCCGGCCCCTTCCTCTCCAGCAGCTGGAGGGGGTGTATGTGAGGAGCTCACCCCGGGGCTCCTTAAACCAACATCTGGGCAGGTGGCTGGATCACCTCCTGCTCCCTAAGCTCCTTATAAAATAAAAAAGGTTCCAGGAAGTAGACCCAGCCCAGCAGGTTGAGAGAGAGGGCTAAGCGGCCGGAGGTGCCAGGAAGTAGACCCAGCCCAGCAGGTTGAGAGAGAGGGCTAAGCGGCCGGAGGTGCCAGGAAGTAGACCCAGCCCAGCAGGGTAGGAGGTTAATAAGGTGTCACAGACACCTTCCCCCGTGTGATTGCGAACAAATCACAAAGTGATGTGATATTGGCAGAGCTGGCGAACCAATCTGTTGTTGTCGTGAGCAGTGGAGCTTCCTGAGTTGAAGAGGGACTGTGTGAACGTGGAACACACATGTTCATACCAGGCCCTACCTGAGGGGACCGCGATCAAAGATGTATAAAACTGGAGAGCACTTCTGAGCTCCGACTCACGTCATGACCAGCGTCTCGTCCCCTGGCTCGCTCAGCAGTCCGTCCACAAACACAGACGTGCTGGTGAAGTTATGGATGGTCCATGTCCGCCCCTCGTCAATACTGAACCTGGGGAGAAGAACAGAAAAACACTTTGTTTTTTTCATGAACCGTCTTGGTTCCAAGACCAACGCTATTTGGGGGATTTTCACCTCCCATGTTGACGCAGGCCAAAATTGATGAGTGCAAAGAAAATACACCCGTGTTGTAGCTTTAACTTGAAAACAACTCGGTTGTGTTGACTGAAATTATAAAGCAATGGTCGGAAAGTTTGGCCCTTAACACAGACTTCCAACTTATTCAAAAAGTCAGGAGGAAAAGGGATATAACTGCCTAATATGTACAAAGCCAAAGTCTGTGCTAGCCTGTGTGTATCCTCCATTGCTGCAGCAGTCACCAGTTGCTAGCGTAGCTTTGTGTAAGCTGTGTTGTACCATGGAAAGCAATCAATATTGAATTGAGCGACATTATAAAAAGACTTGCAGACTCTACGACTGATGTGTTAACGAGACTCATGGCTGTGTGACTCGCTAATCACTGCAGGAGCAGGAAGGGCAGCTGACAGACTGGAGATATCCCGGCGCTAGCACCAGCCTTACTAAGCGAGAATTAGCTATAGAGGATGCCTGTCTATGCTGCCGCTTTAAGATTCTGTCTCTGTGGTAAATACGATTTATTCTTTTCCACGTGTGCACACACACACACACACACATCCTCTGGTTCTCCATGTCTTTATTTCTCCATTCCCCTCCTTTATCTGAAAAAAAAGTCATTTCCCCTCACACTAATCAAATGGGAGAGTTTGATTATTTTCTAATAATTTCACAAAGCCAATGCCCTCTTTATCCCTCACTCCATATAACACATGCTAACAAATCAAGGCTTGTGTACTGTGTAAATAGCAGAACCATGGCATATACAGGCCTACGCATTTTATGCAAAGTCTCTCGTTTCCCGGGATGTTCCTTTTGCATTCCTAATTGACTCGGGGCCCGAGGAGGGCGGATGAGAGGCTGAGAACACATCCACTTAGGGTTTTCGTTTCGCAGGTGCCAGGAATGATCCACCGTCATTGGAGCCAAGCCCGGGGTGTCAGGGGTGGCGGTGGCATGGATGGATGCTCTCCTCTGTCCGAGGCTGGCAGGGGAGTGGATCGGCTCTGATCGGAGTGTGGAAGAGCCCTTGTGTGCTGGCTGGTTTTTGGGACGCGGTGTGGGCCCAGCAGGGTCGCAGGCAGCTGATCTCTCCGAGTGAAGAGGGGCCCTTCACACAGTGGAGGGCTCTCCAAACATAGACCGAGAGGCCGTTCAGTCCCATTCCCTCTCTCTGACACACACTCTCTCTCACACACACACACACACACACACACTCCCTTTTAGGTCTCTGTCTCTTTCTCTCTCTCTCTCTGTCTCTCTCTCTGTCTCTCTCTCTCTCTGTCTCCCTCTCTGTCTCTCTCTCTGTCTCTGTCTCTCTCTCTGTCTCTCTCTCTGTCTCTCTCTCTGTCTCTCTCTCTGTTTCTCTCTCTGTCTCTCTCTCTGTCTCTCTCTCTGTCTCTCTCTCTCTGTCTGTCTCTCTCTCTGTCTGTCTCTCTCTCTGTCTGTCTCTCTCTCTGTCTGTCTCTCTCTCTGTCTGTCTCTCTGTCTGTCTCTCTGTCTGTCTCTCTGTCTGTCTCTCTGTCTGTCTCTCTGTCTGTCTCTCTGTCTCTATGGGGAGGTAGCTCATCCTAACCAGCATGCAGGGTGGGTAAACGCAGCTTGCCGTGTTCTCAGCCAGTTAGACAGTCCTTTGTTAGGAACAGAGGCACGATGAAAGACAGGACGTTCACCTGTGTGTGGCGTCATGCAAATGGGGGGGGGGATGACATCAGCAGATTGAAGGGCGGTGATGAGAGTACCCCTGAGCGCTCCTTTTTAATCTTTTATTCTCCATTCAACCTATATCTGCCAAGGTCATTGTCGATGAGATCCCCATCGCTTTCCCCCGAGAAGCCTCCTACTATAAAAGCCGTGAGTGGAGGATGATTATGGCGCGTGTGTTAATGAAACATTGACACTATCTCACTACCCTTCACCTCAGATGAAAAGATCCCAAAGGCAGTGTGTTATCAGATTTCCATCACAACCGGTCTGACCTAACGGCAGAGTGCCTCGGCATCGAGTAGTGACGGAGTATTTGATGGCGTATCTCCAGTACTTACTTGAGGATCTTGAGGGGGATGGAGGTGTCCTTGATGGCTACGATGACCCCGCCATGGTCCAGATACAGAATATGGTGCTCCTCCTCAAACACCTTGAACACAGGAAGGACGGAAACGCACACAGGAAATGAGGTACTGGAAGGGGCGCTAAAGCATGGAAGCCATTCCCGTGGGAACAAAATGAGAGGCCTCTAGACGGAGCTGGGGGGGGGTAATCGGTGACGTCACCTGTCTCCAGGTCTTGCCACAGTCCGACGTGATGTACATCTCCTCCTTGTACTCCACCAGCTGAGAGCCCAGGTTACCTGAGGGATGGAGAGGAGACAGAGGGTTGGAGAGGAGGGAGAGCGAGAAGGAAGAGAGGGAGAAAGCAACACACAGAGAATAGGCGAGGGAAAGAGAATCAGACAGAAAACAAAACAGAGATCATGGAGAATACGAGAGCGAGAGAGCGCGAGAGAGAGAGAGAGAGAGAGAGAGAGAGAGAGAGAGAGAGAGAGCAGAGCACTCCAGTCCTGTGGCAGGCTGCAGTTAGGGAAGACAGGACTCTACAGGGGACCTGCGTAGCTTTACCCCCCTCCCTTACAACAGCGCCAAGTTGTCCACAAGAACACCCTCCTCTGACGGAGCCCCCCAAAAATAGAGAGCATGTGGAAGAGAGGGGGCGTGACCAGGAAGACCTGGATCAAAGCCTCCAGTCTGGAGAAATCATAGGAGATGAAGGGTGGATCATTTTCCTCTCCCTCTTGGAACAGGGGTATGGAGGGAAGATGGGAGCGAGGAGGGCCAGCGGGGAGGCACACACACCTGGGTGCTCGGTTCAGGACCTTTATTATAGCTGTCCTCAGAGGGTGCCCACTCAAAAATGCCCCGGGTATTGAATTAATAAAAGGGATGTTGAGTGAGTTCAGCGTGCAGCCCTCTCCCTCAACCTTCACACACAGCAACCCTAACAGGCCAGCCATTATACTGCCTTTAGCTTTTTTTGTGTGTGGCAAACAGAGCATGGAACTATCAAAACAACAGAGCTATCAAGAACAACGGGGCAGGGAGTTATCAAGACAACAGAGCAGGGAGTTATCAAGACAACAGAGCAGGGAGTTATCAAGACAACAGAGCAGGGAGTTATCAAGACAACAGAGCAGGGAGTTATCAAGACAACAGAGCAGGGAGTTATCAAGACAACAGAGCAGGGAGTTATCAAGACAACAGAGCAGGGAGTTATCAAGACAACAGAGCAGGGAGTTATCAAGACAACAGAGCAGGGAGTTATCAAGACAACAGAGCAGGGAGTTATCAAGACAACAGAGCAGGGAGTTATCAAGACAACAGAGCTGGGAGCTATCAGGAACAACAGAGCAGGGAGCTGTGTGACTGTGGTTCCTGGAAGATAATCCCCTCTGCCAGGCAGCAGCTAAGGTCTCCGGTCCAGAATGTGTAAGGTCTCAATGGTTGTGGTAACCATGGTGACGACGTTGGTTCTGAAACTCACCTGCGCCCATGATGAGTCCGGGGGCGGAGTCTTTGGTGTGGACAGTCCCTGACACGTAAGGGTTGTCCGCCCAGCGCAAGTGGAGGTGCAGGTGACAGTCAGGCTGAGGGGGGCAGTCACTTTGTGTTAGGGCTCATTAAAGGGATACTTTACCCAGTTGACATGTATTATCTGGCATTAAAAGGCATGGTTCACTCAAATCACGTTTAATATCTGGCATTAAAGGACTAGTTCACCCAAAACATGTTTCAGTATGCCATAAAATGAACGTTTCACCTGAACCCCTCATGACAGAGATCTCTATTTGAGTGTGTAGCAAATGTTGATGCGGTTCACCTCACTTTCTATCCGCGGTCAACCTCTAGTTTCAAACTACGGTCAACAACCGTGGTCAAATTGCCATCAGTGCAGCGTGTTGGAGCCTGTATTTGTTCTCGTGCAGATGCTATCACACAGCACCTGCATCCCATCAAATAGCCCTCGTCCGCTACTAGACAGTAAACACTAAATCAGGCGCGGCGGAGAAAATGCACGCTTCAAAGATTTTGTGGTGCCATTAGGCTGCAGATTAAAGGCAGATTACGCACATTAATCTAAGACACATGGCTTCATTTAGACGTGGTTACAACCGTTAGCTGACGTTAGCTTGGTCGTTACTCTCGTTGTGTGTTCCCTGACAGGAAGACAGGTTGTGTTTGGGGTTTGGAGCCGTCGGATGCTTTTATGCGCTGGCACCGCGAGACGTAAAGCTGTCTTACCCGTCGCCCCCGATGAAGTGACGAGCAGGGGGTGAGACGAACGAGGAAGCGTGTGGTCATGGAGGCTGAACTGACAGGTTGTAGAGACGGAGGGGAATGCGAGCAGGCTGATTTTTTGAATCGGGGACGGCCATTTTGAAGATATATGTGCTTCTATAACTATATAATCTATGTATGTGTGCGTCTTTCTTATGCTGTGTGTTGAAGCATGGTGGTTCCTGAGTTAGAGTCCTCTGGAACGAGTGAAGGCTATAATAACAGTACAGTGGAAAAATTCTTTATGTCTGTGAAATCATCTAGCTTGTACATCTCTCATAGTGGTCAAGCTCAGGAGACAAAATGACCTCCCAATACTTCAAAAACCATTCCCTTTACGTAAATATATGTGTGTGTGTGTGTGTGTGTGTGTGTGGGGGGGGGGGGGGGAGGGTCACTCACCAGCTTGCAGCTGACTGGTTTGCCGTTCATGTCGGTGGTGGGCGGGGCCAAAGGCTCCCAGTCCCGGCCTTTGTTGTAGGTAATGAGGGTTGTCACTTTGCCCTCCACCTTCTGATTGGCCAGGAAAACCCCTCTGATCCCTCGCACCTTGAAATCAAACCGTAGAAAATGGAGGAAAAAAAAGTCAAGTTAAAAAGAGGGAAAGATTGAAATGGCTTTGGGGTATGAAATGAGTCGGTCCAGTTCCTTGTTGCAAAAGAAGAGCCCTTTCTCCCTCTTTCTCTCTCTCTCCATCAGTTCCTGCAATGAGAGTGCCCCCCGGAGCGAGGGAGAGGAGGAGAGGAAATGAGTTCTACAGTGACGGCCCCCAGCTGCACGGACCACTACCTCTCTCTTCTCCTACCAACTCGTTTGCGCTTTTTCTTTCTTCCTTCTTTCCTCTTTTTCTTTCTGGCTGCCCCCCCCTCTCCTCTCCCACAGCCTTTTCAAAACACGGCAGCGACGCGTGGAATGATGGATGGCCCTCCGGAGGAGAGACACACAGTCAAAGGCGTAACGCCACCCCTGTTTTTCACATCAGGGGTTTGCACAGTATCAACACATTGACACATCGCATCAAAGTCAAAGTCTCTCGCGGTTCCACCCATCCCAGGGAGTACAACATCTGCCTTTGTAGGTAAAACAAGAACAAAGTACCTCAAGATGTCTCCCCAGCTTCTGCCTGGTTTTAACTGACCGATAGGGGTTCTTTTTCTATTAAAGGTGAATTTTTCCTTCATATGTGACGGCATATGAAGGGTTAGAAAAGAACAATTTGTTTGTCATGAAGACCAGTGGGTACCAGAGGAAGCCAGAGAATGTTCCGGAAGACTTGATCACTGTTACCTTGGCAATTACTGACCATGACATAACAAGTGGGTCCATGGAGATGAGGCTTTGTATATATAACTAGTGGGTGGGTTGAATATTTCCTGCTAGCATTCATACAGTGAAATTGTACCGAATTTTACAAAAAAGCAAAGAAATGAGAAAAACAATACACCAAGTCTCCTTGGCCTTGTCATTTATGCATGCGTACACACCCACACACCTTGGCAATACTTTGACTATTGCCTTCAACCCCCCTACTCTACCCCCCCCACCCCCATCTCCCCCTCCTCCCACACACACACACACACACACACACACACACACACACGCACCTCCAGGATGTCGATGAGCGTGTTCTCCTCAGGCTGCCGGGCGCTGCGTACGTTCTCCAGGACGATGGAGTAGTACACGCCCTGGGTGTCTGACAGGTACAGGTTGTAGGTGTCCGTCTGGTACCACTCCTGCAGCGCTAGGAACACCTGGCTCTCGTCTGTGCTCACGATCTGGACGTCCTGGGGGGGGGGGGGGGGGGGGGAGGAGAGAGGCAACGACTCAGAGAAGGGTCGTCTTCCTTTTTCAATCGACATCAAAAGTTTGAGGATAGAGAGAGCGACGAGACGGAAGACAAGAGAGAGAGAGACAGAAGGAAGTAAAAAAGGAGGGAGAGAGAAATACGATGACAGAGAGAAAGGATGGAGCCAATCAACTGCTGTGACAGACCCTCTAAATCAGGGCTCCTAATATAAGCAGCAGGCAAAGATAAAAACTCCAGCTCTTCCCTCAAAAAAACAATTCAGGTCAACACTGTTGTCACTCTGCCCCGGCTAGAGCCTGAGTTTGTCTTGCCATTTCAATGCAAATGAATTCATCAATCTGTGTGTGTGTGTGTCTCTGTAAGTAAGTGTGTGTGTCTCTGTGTGTGCATGTATCTGTATGTCTGTGTGTGTGTGTGTGCACCTGTCTGTGTGTGTCTCTGTGTGTGTGTCTCTCTTTGTGTGGGTATCTGTCTGTGTGTGTGTGTCTGTGCCTCTGTGTGTGCGTGTGTGTCTGTGCCTCTGTGTGTGTGTGTGTGTGTATCTGTGTGTGTGTGTGTGTGTGTGTATCTGTGCATCTGTGAGCGTGTGCACTGTGACTGAGCTGCATCACGAGTCAGGGTTGTGTATAAAAGCCTCCCTGATTACATTAACATGGAGGGTTTCCAAAAATAAGGACGTCAAGCCGAGTCGAGCGCAGCCTCGAAATGACATCTCGGCGCTTTGACATCCCCTCCCCTCCTCTCTGAACTCCATACGTCTCCATTACACTGGGATTTATGAGACGGCACTGGGGGGCTCCTGGGGCTGGCCAACGGAGAGGCAGCGTCCTTCCTCCTGAATGTCACCTACTGTGTCACAGCATCGAGTACACAACTGATGTCAGTAGATAGGAGCCATCCATCTTGAGTGGAGACCCTTAACCTTGGTGACTCGAGTTCATGTGACGGGTGAATAGAAAGACGCGTGTAGAAAACAGCTTTGGCCCATCCGCCGCAGTGACGGATGGCGAAAGCGAAGGGCACCGGGAATCATCGCGTGTCTGTGTGCGCCGCAACTGTAGGCGAGTGCGCTCGTTTCATCGGCGAGAGCGCATCACGTGCTCGGCTTGGTGCGCGCGCGCGCGTGTGTGGGGTTTCTAGCGTCAAGTCCCGTGTGTGCGTGAGCATGTGTGTGTGTGTGTGTGCAGTGTAAACGTATGAGAGCCCCGCCGTGTGCCGGGAGCCTGAGGAGATGGCTGCTCGCCCGGGTGGACGTCTCCTCACAGGCTGGTGCAGGCAGGAGAGGGCTGTGTGTCTGCCTGTGTTACAGCCAGATCCTGCCTGTGCTACAGGGGCTCTGGGCTGGTGTCCGATCTTGTGCACAAACGCACTCTCGCATGCACATACACTCACACACACACACACACACACATGTGCATTTACACACACACACACACTAGGCCGAACGCACGTACACACAGGTGCATATAAACACACACGCGGCCCCACTCACAAACACACGCACACACAAATAGACAAGCAGATGCTCACAAGTACGCCCTTAAACATCCTGGGGTCGGACACACACACAAGCACACACAGACATCATACACAAACACACAAATCATACACAAACACACACACATCGCATATGTACTTTAGACTCTTCAGATACCGATGTGGCTTTTGAAGAAAAAATCCCTCAGTGAGGAACCACCCCCAACACAGCTTAGCACACAGATCACACAAGGCGTCTGCAAACAGCATGTGTTTGAATGCTGCACCGTTGTGCACACAACGTTTCATCTTTAACCGGAATGGATTACAAAGTTAGACAGCTGGATGAAGCTTGGATATGCGCTCACTTAGGCAAACAAGTTGTACAATAAACTGAGGGATTCGATGACAGGGGGAGGAGAGAGAGTCAGTGATGTCGTGCAGTTTGCTGAGTACAGCACATCTACCGTTTCATCTCTCCACAAAAGGCTGTCAAGTAATGACAGCTTTGAAAGTAAAATAGACCATGTCAGATTAGGGTGAATCAATCGTGTTGACTGAAAGGGGTCTGGATTAGCACGCAGAGTTTATCTAGAGTTTAGTCATGTGCTCGATTGAAACTACACATAAACATCACTTTGGGGAAAATCGTAATTCCAGCTGCATATCAAGTGTTTTTCAAGGCTGAATTTTTGGACGAGTTTCTTTTTTATCACGGTCCCTTTGCGCATCACAAATGCAGTTTCCCCCCAAAGTGATGTTTGTTTATTTGAATATCTGTTTATTTGTTCATCCTCAGAGGGCTTCTACATAGAAAGAAAAAACATATTGATAATGATGTGTTTTTTTTTTGTCTATTACTTGTATTTGATCTGTGAAATGATTTCCCGGTGCGAAGAAGGAAAACGCTTGACAATTTCCACAGCGAAGCACGCAGGGGTGACAATAAAGGCTTTCAAAGCTGAATGAGGAAGGCTGTTGCAATTTGGGTAAGAGAGAGAGAGAGAGAGGCGAGAAAGCGAGAGAGACATGCAGAAAGACAGACAAGACACAGACAGAAAAAGAGAGATAGAGAAAAGTGGATAACGAGAGAGAGAGAGAGAGAGAGAGAGAGAGAGAGAGGGAGAGGAGAGAGAGAGAGAGAGAGAGAGAGAGAGAGAGAGAGAGAGAGAGAGAGAGAGAGAGAGAGAGAGAGAGAGAGAGAGAGAGAGAGAGAGAGAGAGAGAGAGAGAGAGAGAGAGAGAGAGAGAGAGAGAGAGAGAGATGTGGCTGTGACAGCAAGAGAGAGGAAACAGAGAGATGACGTATGAGGGAAACAAAACAGAAGAGGTGAGGGAGAAACTAGGAAACATTCCCTCCCCCAGCCTTTTCTGACCGGGTGAGAGTGAGACGGTTCATGCCAAACTCGGGCACATCCCTCTGAGGAGGAGCTGGGCTCTCCTGTGGCTTCTGCATTTTTCATCTCACTCTTCAATTATTCACAGTGGAAAACAGGAGCAGGGACACACACACACACTTTCTTTTTCTGTCACTTTATGACACAAGTCTGTGTGTGTGTCTCTCTCTTTGTTTCCCTCCCTCTCTTCTCCGCTTACCCCTCCCTCCTCTCCTCCTTCTGACTTAAAAGCTCCATATTTGAACGTGTGACCTATCTGCTCATCCGACTGCTAAGAGGACATATGTGGGGAGGCAGAAAACTCGAGCCGTCTTTCCTAACAAAACACACACGCACGCTTACATGCACACACATTTCCCTCTACCTCACACACACTTTCAGACTAATCCCCCATCTTCCTCCCTCTCTTCTCTTAGGGTGGCACTTAGAGACAGCCCCTGCCATATTGACCTATGAAACCCTGTAGTAGGGCAGGAAAGGGGGAGGGGAGGACTCAAATGTGTAACTCCATCCCTTTCACCTTCCTCCTAAGAGTGCTGAGAGGCTAGAGTCATCGAATTTAAGCCCCTCTCAAAGTGGTTGAGGGGTAGAATGTAAGTAATTCTACACACCCTCTCATAGGGAGGTGTGTGTGTGTGTCTCCAGTATAATGCATCTAAGTGTCAGTGATTGTGGTTTGGGGTTTTCTCTCAAGTGAGATTGCCAAACAGACAAGGCTGTGCGCCCCCCTCTCTCTCCCTCCCTCAGCCTGATCGATCCTGTTCAATAACACTGCTCGTGTCATGCTCAAACTGTCCCCAGAGTCCAGGCTGCTGACAGCAGAGGTTCCTACTCAAGTTTTCATCCCGTCAATTATCATTCCAGCATTGTTCCTGTCTGCTAAGAGTCTATGTTGAATGGGACCCCACACCAAACTGTTGTAAGATGATAGAAACAAAGGGAGGTTCAATCGGACATTCTGTGTTCCAGAAGAGAGGATGTTAGGTTCCCTACCTTGGGCAGGGCGTACTTGGGGAACCTCATCTGGACAAACTCGTTCCTCCGGTATGAGACGTAGTGCTTGGTGCGGTTTCCCGTGGTCACCTAGGAGACAGAGAGGGCAGAGATACAAGTGATGTCACTGGTGAATATGGGATGCTGGCGTGCACTAGGAGACGCTGGTGTACAATATCATGGGGATGTCTGAAGACGAGGACTTGCTTTGGTGCATCAAGTCCACTTTCCTCTCTTTGGATGGAGAGAGGTATAGAGAAAGATAGAGAGAAGAAGAAGAAGAAGAGAGAACAGAAACAGAAGGCGTATGTGTGCGGCAGAGAGAGGGGAAAGAAAGGAAGAAGGAGAGAAAGAGACAAGAGTCGGCATACTCTGACAACCTGACCCACTACAGGTGAAGTCACGGAGTGCAATTCACCATCTGTTATCCTCCGAGTCACAGACTCAGTCATTATTAGGAGAGAGACAGAGAGGGAGACAGGGAAAGAGAGAGAAAGAGAGAGAGACAGAGATGGAGAGACAGAAAGAAAGAGAAAAGAGAGAGGGAAAGGGAGAGCGAGAAAGAGAGAGGGGGATGAAAGGTGTGGCGCTCAGCACAATCTCCACTTCTGCTCACTCGGTGTTGGCGCGCGGGTCACAGCAGGGGTTTTTGGGTAATACTGAATCACACCGCCTCGCAGCACAACGGCTCAGCCAATCAGAAAGGACAGGTGCAGGCAGGACAGAACAGACCTATGATCGCCTGAAAGTAAGCGGGCTATGTGGTTGTAAATCTGTTCACCCTCCCTTACTTTCAGTCCCTCTGTCTTGCCCTCTCCTCCTTTTTCCTTTTCCCCCCACCCTTCACATCCAACATGCCCTCTGCAGTGCATCATGGGAATTCTGCCAAGACACTGAGTATTTGTGGGGCCCTTTCAGCTCAGGGCACGACCATGAAATAAAACAGACCCATCAGCAGAGCTCTTTGCAAAATGGCCTCTTCTTCCACCGGCTGGGGCTAATGAACGTGGGGCTTGAACCCGGCGCGCCCCACCGCGTCGCTTTACCTTGACAAAGATGTAGTCATCCTGGACCGAGAGGGAGCCGTGGTCGATCTTCCCCAGGAACTGAGCCGTCACCAGCTTGTCGGAGCAGTTCTGGATCAGACAGGTCACATACAGGTAGCCTGGGAGGAGGGGAGGGAGTGAGGAGAAGAACCTGTTATTTTCACGAGATAAATGGTGCTGATAACACAGTGTCAAGGACAGAACCGGACATGAGAGAGAGAGGGAGGGGGAGCGAGAGAGAGAGAGAGGGAGGGGAGCGAGAGAGACGGAGTGAGGCGTGGAGACGACGTGTTGTGTCTGTGTGTGTGTGAGGGAGAGAGAGAGTGTGTGTGTGCGGAATAGACACAGAGGAACAGAGAGAAGAACAAGAGGAAGACAGAGAGAGAGACAGAGAGAGAGACAGAGAGAGAGACAGAGAGAGAGACAGAGAGAGAGACAGAGAGAGAGACAGAGAGAGAGACAGAGAGAGAGAGAGAGAAAGAGATAGAGAGAGAGACATAGAGAGAGAGAGACATAGAGAGAGAGAGAGATAGAGAGAGAGAGAGAGAGAGATAGAGAGAGAGACAGAGAGAGAGAGAGAGAAAGAGATAGAGAGAGAGACATAGAGAGAGAGAGACATAGAGAGAGAGAGATAGAGAGAGAGAGAGAGAGAGACAGAGAGAGAGAGAGAGAGAGACAGCAGCAGGTGTCAGACAGACAGGGAGACATCTATTCATGATATATTATTCATCCCAGCCTTCCCTTCAGACTGGAAGGGGATTAGCCTGAGACAGAGGTAGACTAGGGTGCCCGCCCGTCACTAGGCTAACACCTTCTCATATTGCATTTCCCACGACTGCCAACTCAGCCTGCTCCTGAACCTCCCCACTAAGCCGGGTCGAGGTGGCAAGTCGTCATCAGAGCCCCCAAAACCCCTGCTGAACAGGTAGACATTCTAGGGTCCCCAGGTAGAACAGAGAGGTTCCCTGCGAGGCCAGGAGCTCCGCTGCGCTCCTCCCGCTACGAGCACACGCCCTTCTTTGCGTCGTCGACAAATGGCCCGGTTAATTTATTGAAATGCCCGGACGTTTAATCAAAACAGCATACGGCTGCGAGACTCATTAAAAAGCTATTAGCGCTAAGCGTTCCATTCCAGCTTGTGACACGAGCGCTTTCTCACGCGGCTCGCTCGCTCGCTCTCTCGCTCGCTCACACGCACCCCCTCCCCCCGTTCACCACCTGACCACCCGAAGACAAGGTGCTGAATCACCAGCGGGGACTTCCTGGGGAAGTGTGCCGGAGTCTTCCGGAGTGGAGAATAAACTCTGCCAAGGACGGAACAGACAAAAAATGGACTTTTGGAGAGTGGGACTCATTTGGACTGCGAGTCGAGGTAATGCTGCAGATGCACCCATTTTCTTTTCTGTCCACGAGATGAGCCAAGGAAGTGTGTGTGTGTGTGTGTGTGTTCGTGTGTGCCTGTCTGTGTCTATCTATTGGATGTGTGCACGCCACCCTCAAGGGGGCCCACATTCATCTCCCTACTGGCACACACACACACACACACACACACCAATGCCCAGCGCCATGTTACACCTAGTTCATCAATCAAATCTTCCAGCTACCCCCCCACTACCCTTGACACCTGTCCCACTCACCACCCACCAATCCTGGGCATAGACCCCAGGCGAGACCCAGGCTTTTACAGGCCCAGGGCCACTGTTTCTTCAGAGCTCCACCATAGCACCCGGACTGTCCTCCCTCCACCCTCACCCCTGCCACCGCATAACCTTGACAGGGGTGCGTGTGACAGGGGGGGAGGGGTGGAACAGCTTGGGCTGGCATGCCTGGTCGCCTTGGACCCCCTCACCCATCCGTCTGGGCGTGCATGCCGCCACGCAATCAGGAAAGGGAGCGGAGGGAGGGAGAGGAAGCTGTGGGTGGTGAAGGGGAAGGGAACCATGTGGTCCTGCCTAGCCCAGAGTACAGCTCTCGTGCCTGGGCATCTGGCCCGGACAGACAGCCTCTCTGGTTCTCTGTGATCAACACAGCCAGGCTTGTTCTGGATGACAGGTTTCAGACGGCGGGCCGCGTGTCGGGCCGCAGTGTTCCCTTGGGGATCGTTCCTCTACTCTGGTATGGGAGGCGGGCTCCGGAACATTCTCCACAGGAAACGTTGGCAGCTTCATTTCCATATGCGGAGGTGTGCTGAAGAAAAGCCGAACAGTGAGCTTGTCTCCTGCCCTCCCCGCTTGCCCTTCCCCTTGAGGGTGGGGGCTGCTGTTTGTTGTGCTTTTGGTCTCTCTGTGATCTACATATGGTTGAGAAGGGGGTGTATGCTTGTCGTTCAACATGCACACAGTATAAACGCACACGCACTGGAGTGACCTACGTTGTGACACACACACACCTCTCAAACACACACCTTCCACGACTGAGAGTCCTGGTGATATGGTACGAGGGAGTCAGGGATCCTTCGTCCCCTGACTGGGGAGGGGACGAGGGATGGCTGGTTGGCCAGGGAGCAAAAGGGGAGGCAGGGAGAGGGGAGGCAGGGAGAGGGGAGGCAGGGAGAGGGGAGGCAGGGAGAGGGGAGGCAGGGAGAGGGGAGGCAGGGAGAGGGGAGGCAAGGAGAGGGGAGGCAGGAAGAGGGGAGGTACGGAGTGGGGAGGCAGGGAGTGGGAAGGCAGGGAGATGGGAGGCAGGGAGAGGGGAGGCAGGGAGAGGGGAGGCAGGGAGAGGGGAGGCAGGGAGAGGGGAGGCAGGGAGAGGGGCTATGTTCATCTGTTGTTGGATGAGAAGATGATGAAGGGATGGGAAAGGGGTGGAATTGAAATTACGGAAGGCATTGCTGCATGTGACCAACACGCACTCAGACACACTCCATACCTCCACTTGTGTCTTGCATCTCCATATGGACCAGGTCAGGATCGACGTCCACCCCAGAGACAGACCTGAAACACACACACACACACACACACACATCAGACACCTGTATCAGTCAAACACCTGAAACACAGCTTAACCCAGCCTTCACAGACAGCAGTCTCTCTCTGTACCCCCCCCCCCCCCCCCCATTTCTCCCTCATTCTCTCTTTCCTATCTCTACTGCTCAGGCCACAGCCTGCAGTATCCGCAGAAACATGAGCCTGCCACTTTTTTCAACCCTCACCACTCTCCCCCCCCCCCCCCCCCCCCCCCTCCGCACACACACATCCGTCCAAACCCTGGTCCTTTTTCTCTCTACCCCCTCACCCCCCACCTTAACCCTTACTCTCTTTCTCTCTACCCCCAGTCTGACCCTAACCCTCCTTCTCGCTCTTCTTCCCCGCCATACCACCGTCCTTCAGTGGAGTCGATCTGATTAGCAGTCCGTTTGGTGAAGTCTGGGAAACGTCCTTAGCTTCATGAAGACAGAGGCCACATATAAAATCTCCATTACTTTGCCAGTAAAGAGCCTTTACGAGCAATTAGCAAGCTGTAGAATGGAGGCAGGGGAAAAGAAAGGAAGGGGTGGCTGAAGGAAAGGGATTCGGGTGAGAGTTTTTGGGAGCCTAGACTGGCATTGAAGAGTGACCCAGGAAATAGGATCACTCCAAAAAACCTACAACTCCACAAGGTTGCCATGAATCAAGTTGATCATTTTACAACCCAAAACAACATGTCTGGATGGACCACCAGCCACTGGTGCTTCTCATTGGCTCTTAAAAGTGAATCTGATTTATGGTGATTGGCTCCTTGACCTCCATACGATTGGAGAAGTTCGTACCAGACCTTAACAATGTCTCGTCTGGCTTTCATGACCACACTGAAACTTTCAGAACTTATCTTTGGAGGGGATCACCTTGTGTTAGTAAGTCCCATTTCATACTGGGATGAGATACAGCCATCAGAGGTTTTAAACACTGTGCTTATCTCTTCAGATCCTGCCATATGATAATGACATCTCTGCTGTAACTTCACGTACACACACACACATCAGGAACTACACATAACACAATTTGCCTTCTGCTAAGCAATAAATGTGCATTTATTTCCGCCCGGTTTATGTTATGATTGAGTTTTACAACTGTCTCGAGGGGTGGAGGTCTGGATAAGATTATCGGTTCAGTCAGATCAGATGTTAAGTACGTCGTAAGCCCTGAGGCACTTTGTTTAACTTCACGAGAGGGAAAGGACTTCAGCTCTGGCACTGGCCTAACAGTATGTGCAGTTCAGCTCAGCCTGATAGATGATGTGCGTGCAGGACATACAGGTATAAATCAAATAGTCTGTGACCAAGACCTCCTTCTTAAAAGGAGCGGATTTAAGACTGGTTGTGGGGGGGGGGGGAAGGGAAAGAAAGGGGATGAGAGAAGAGAAGAACAAAGGAGCTTGTGTGTGCGTCTGAAAAGAAAACCCAGTCGCATCACTGACCAGAAGACCCTGTCTTTGGTGACTCGCTCCTGTAGTAACGTCCACTTGCGGCCCAAATCGGTGGAGACGTAGAGCTGGAGGAAGAATAGAAGAACAGGAAGAATAGCTTTTACAAAGTGTTCACAAAGGAACGTGACGCAACCTTCAAGAAGAAACATGGTCAACACTTTCCTCAGCATCGAGGCACTAAACTGTACCACAACCTGAGGGCTTTGGATTGTATTTGAACCGACTGAAGACTAGACTCTGGCACTGCTTGCGCTGTGTGTAGCGTAGGTACAGTGGGTCAGTGTAAAGTGGAATACTGGTGCCAGAGTCATGTCACACTTACAGCTTATTGGTGGTTTTATGAAATGCTAGCACACCTCAACACTGTAGTAAACTGGGAGTCCATGTTGGAATAATGTCCTGCCAGACCAAGCCAGTGAATTTCACGGTTCACTCGGCTCAAACTGACCTCGATTCCTCTTCGTATGCCGGACTTGTGTGTGTGTGAGTTTGTGAATGTGTACATGCTTATTGGTGTGTGTGTGTGTGTGAGAACATATACATTGATCGCAGCCGTAATGAAAATCTATTGATCCTCACGCAAGGTGCCTTGGACACACGCTTTAGAAAGCAACTAAGGAATAAGAGGACGCTTGCACTGCGGAGCCTGCAGCATATTCCCCTGCCCTGCACACACACACACGCAAGCACATTCTGAGAAACAAACAACACCAAAGCTTTGTCAGCGTCATTCTAGGGTTATGTTATTATTGGCTTCCTCACACCCAGGTATTGAGCAGACACACGTGACAATATATTTGACCGTATATTTCTAACAACGCTGTTAGGTACATTGATGCACTGGATTGTTTACTGTAGCTTGTAAACACACACGCACACGCACACACACGCACACGCACGCACGCACGCACGCACGCACGCACGCACGCACGCACACACACACACACACACACACACACACACACACACACACACACACACACACACACACACACACACACACACACACACACACCCTTCGCAGATGCCTCCAACACTAGCCATACCCACCCAGATCATTTGACTACAAACCTAGACCAACCCAACCCTGAGCAGATAGTACACATTAATATCTTCGCCACAACCTTGGTGTTAGTCCCAAATGCGAGTGGTCTAAAAGTGTATTTCTTTCTTGTGAAAATGTATATATGAGACATTCACCCACGGAGATGGGTCTCTTCTCTGGTCTTTCTTGTGCTAAATGGTTTTTCGTTCTGTTAAATGACTTTCGAGGCTACTTTCTGTCCCACCGCCTGGAACAAATTAAAGCCTAATTGAATTTCTTGTTTAATTAATGATAAATTATTAACGCAGAGGAATTTTCAATATGCTGGTACAAAGTCTGCCTACTTCCCTATAGTCTGTTCCATCTGGACAATTCGTCACAGAAAACAGATTCTAACGTTTGGTAGCAAAAGTTGGTAGTATTTCATGGTGCTAAAGAGCCATAGGCTGCCTCCCACAACAACAAAACAAATTCAATCAGTGGACGAGTCAAGCTTGAATGTAAGTTCTTTCGAGAGATGTATCCCATCCTACATATGTTCTTGAAGTCGACTTCAAACAAGTATTCTCTGTCAGAACTGTGCATTTGTAATATGTTTACACCAGCTTGTAAAGGCAGTGCTTTACCACCTACAGATCCTAGCCAGCACTGCTAAGGGCTCTGTGTTGCAGCACCAACCATGAATTAAATAGCTGAGTCACTACTATTCCTGTGCTGGAGGGTAAAGGATAGCAGAGCTTCAGAACGAGGGATGATGTGTCCATCACAATCTGGACTGGGGGGGGGGGGGGAGCAAGGCTAGAGTTAGCTTTGAACAACACAGCTCTGCTTGCCTGTTAAACAGACTGGCAGGATGATGTGTGTGTGACATGACACTCGGTGGTGCCCTGTCAATGTGTGTACAAATCCTTTTTTGATGTTTTCTTTTTGATGCATTTTTTTGTCTGCAGACATATTGTGCTGTGTATGAGGATCAGTTAGGCGGTTGTAAATGGGATGCGGGGTGGTGGTGGCTTGAAACACAACACATTGAAATCACTGGTTTTGTAACAGCAGTATACATGTAACGGGTACGGAACATGACATGACTTTGTGACCTGGGTTTGAATCCCAGTTCGACCTTGCACTCTACCCACCGAGCCATCCTTGCAGTAGGCCAGGACCTTGTCCTCCTCCTTGGGGTGGAAGAGAAGTGTGTCGGGGGTGAACGACAGAGTCTGCCGCTGGAAAGAGGAGCCCTCGTCCGTACTCATGAAGAGCATCTGGTCCCTCTCGTTTATGGAGTTACTGACCAGGATCACCTGAGGAAGGGAGGGGGGAGAGAGAGAGAGGGGGGGGAGAGAGAGAGTTAGAGAGAGAGAGAGAGAGAGAGAGAGAGAGAGAGAGAGAGAGAGAGAGAGAGGGGACAGGGAAAAAAAGAAGGTGAAAAAGAGAGGTTAATCATGCCCAGGTCATTGGATGGTGTCCGACGGTATGACGTATCTTGTTAACAGTTCCGTTTGTGGTTGATTGAGGACACATATGCACGGACATAACCTCCACACATACACACAAACATACACACTATATCTGGGGCCACCAGACCATTTCATCACCCAAATGCAGCGCTCATTCTGAGGTGACACCATATTGATTAGCTATTTTGAGTTTTATAGCTCATAAAGTGAGCACATTAAACTGGGGGTTAGTGGCCTTACAAGCTCACCAATCACACTTATGTCTCAAACAGACGGAGGCAAGATCCACCTATAGAATTGAGCCATGGTCAATATCCTCCTACAACATTGACCAATAAGTTCCGTCCTTAGGATGGGGAACAGTGACCGGTCCAGGGGTAGAGTGAGTGTATTTGAAATGCCCTGAAACTATGTTAAATACATAGAAAGCTCCCCGAGAACGTGACAGAACGACACCACGTTTCACATAACGATTGGCATTCACACCATTTCTCTCACCAGAAATTGCAGGCTTTATCGCACACACGTCCTTCTACTATTGCTACGCTGCTCACAGGCACAATTACACAGAGCTAAAGCGCTCCATACGGGGCTGGGACCTGATGTGTTTTAGGAACGTTGGTGTGCTTGTGACGGGCTCAGTGAGCCTGGTATAGGCGCCATGGGCGTGCGCTCAATCACAACCAGGAGAAAGCATGTGTGTGAGAGAGAGAAAGACAGAGAGAGAAGAGAGAGGGAACGAGGGAAAGACGGAGAGGGGGAAAGACAGACAGAGACACAGAAGGAGAGGGAGAGAGAGGGAGAGGGAGGGAGAGAGAAGTTGAGAGAGCAAGAGCGAGAGTGAGAGAAAGAGCGAGATAAAGAGAAAGAGAATGTTCACAATGCTTGTTTGGGAACGTAGGACATTCACCCTCTCTTTCCAAAACCCCAGAGAAGAGGAGAAGCCAGTGCGTGGAGAGGGGACAGAGAGCAGGGGCTCAGTGGAGGAGATGCTGTAATGAGCAGCTCCTGGCTGTTGGACTGTGGAGAGAACGAGGGAGGGAGGGAGGGTGCAGAGGGAGGAGGTTAGGAGAGAATGTGTGATGATTTTTGCGTGTGTATAACAGGGAGCGGTGGTGTGTGCTTTCTTTTGCGTGTGTGTGTTCCTGCTTCTGTGTATTATTTCTGTGTGTGTGTATGTTCCTCCCTCCTGTGTGGCCTCCTTTATCATACTAGCCCAGCCATGCTCATTCATCTTATTTAAACCTCCCCTTTGACTCAACTCACTAAACCTTTGGCTGTTGGCTGCTAACCTCACTTTCTCCCGTGTCTGCACGCACGCACACACACACACACACGCACACGCACACGCACACACACACACACACACACACACACACACACACACACACACACACACACACACACACACACTCCCCCTCCAGTTAAAATACCTCCAGTCTCACAACTCAAGCTTTTAAAATCGACCCAGAGTCCTAGTAAACAACTGAGCCGGACAGCTAACACTTAGCGTAACAAGATCCACCCTCCTCAAACTTAAAGACTGGATTAACTTAACGGTAAGTTTCCCTTTGAAAAACCAACTTGCGAGGTAGCACAATTTACCTAGAAACCATGCTATCTTCCAAAAATAGATTCATCAAGCCACACTAACCTTATTGGATGAGAAAGAGGCCCCAACAACATTCTACATTTGTTTTGTGCTTATACTCTAGGCCTATGCTGCCTGAGATAGCATTAGCAATCTCCTCTTGTACTTCCTAGAGGTCCCTGGTGACGTTTACCCTTCTTTCCTACCCTAGTGAATGTTTTGAGGTCAACACTGCTAGAGGAAAGAGTCCAAGTCTCTTCAGAATTCAGATGTCACTCTCTCTCACGCCTCGGTGTGATGCAGTACCTTTGACAGTCTATGAGTGGTGCTGTTGTCCAAGTGACAACCACGCTCTTCGGGAACCCATCCACTACCATAGAGAGAGACAAACTTTCAGGCAGTTCAACTCTATGAGGCAGTTCCTCTCAGTGACGGAATCGTGAATCCAAAGCCATACATTATTTAAAAAACTGAGTTCAGAATATATTATATAGAGAGAGAAAGCAAGCAATTACTATGGACCTTCTGCAGGCAAAGGTTTTGATTTCCAGGAATCAAAGCCTCCCTCGATACATTCATCTTTCACAACTGCTTTCTCCGACTAATAACCCAGCCTCGGTCAGGCACAGAGCTTCCATTGTGTGTGACAGATACAAGCAGTCTCCAAACATCCTGTCTCTAAAGCCTGCACTTGAGACTGGCGTCGGTGGGGGTTTATGGTGTAGAGAGGGGGGGGGGGGGGAGCCGAAGCAGGCTTCCTCTCCCACACTTGTTCTTCCATGACAAGTGACGAGGTGACCGAGGACTGCGACGTGAACTCTCTAGACACACAGGGATCCGTCTCCTGTCGACCTCTCGCTTGTCAGCTGTCGGCTGAATTCTCACCCGGGAAAACACGCACACCGACCTTCCCTGCTGGAAGCAAGGGGTAGCCTTTTCTCTAACGGCTGTTGGGAAACGCAGAGATCAGCTGAGGCTATAGCTACACACACGCTCCCGCGGCTCCGTGCAGAGGACAGACACGGTACGAAGTTATGGGCCCGGGAACACAGGTCAGCAGAGGAGAGAGGAGAGAGATGTGCCCAGTCTGTATACTGTGTGCCCATCAGGGCCTCGATGCAAAGAGGAGGAGTTTGTGGTTACACTGCATGACGTCACTGAGGAGATGCAATTGTTGGGGACAAGACTGTTGTGTCGAGGTCTAAGCAGAGGAAAAAGCACACAGGCGAGCAGGCGGTCGCACACACGGACACACACACTTACACACACGGACACACACTTACACACACGTGCGCGCAGGTCTCCAAAAACTGTGTTACCCATCGAGGGACCGGGACTCGATGATAAACGGGACACATTAGAGCCAGGGAAGGAGTCGAAGCAAAAGGCATAGCTGCACCGTCTACCAACTGTCATAGATGTCACAGAGTCCCAGAGCGAGCGCTGCTTTCCCCTGGGCTACAGCCCTGACACATTAACCATGGCGCCTCCTGGAGCCATAATGGAGATTAGTTTCCATGCGGTCAGGTGCATTTGTACTACACCGGTGGCAACTGACAGCCCATGGCTCCACGGCCCTCCATCTTGGCTTCGATCCACATCTTCGACACTGCGTTCCATACGATAGCAAAAGAGAAGGGGGGAGGGATGGTGAGAGAGAGAGAGAGAGAGAGAGAGAGAGAGAGAGAGAGAGAGAGAGAGTGGTGCGCGTGAGGAGAGAGTGTGTTGAGATGAATAGAAGTGCACTGCCAAGGGTGAAGAGGCGTGCCCGCCGTGCCCACTCTGCGTTAACTGCTCGTGGCCCAGATACGGTCTCCGCTACCTCCAGTAGCTGCCCGCCCTTTTTGAGATAGAGACTTATCCTGGTGTTGGACTGACAAGTGAGAGATTTTACTCTCCCGCTCTCGCCCGCCCTCCATCTCCCTCTGTCCGTCCATCCCTCTCAGTGCCACATTCTGCTTCTATCTCTCTCTCTCTCTTTCTCTCTCTCCCTCTCCCTCTCTCTCTGACAAGTCCTCTTATCATCCTCCTCTATCTGTGTCTCGTTGAGGTTTGGCCTGTCTGGCATACTAACACACCGCCCTCTCTCTCGTTCTCTCTCGCTTTCCCTCACAGATCTCTCCATCTCAATCAGAAAGGGTTTTCTCATTGTTCTCATTACTTTCTTGACTTAAACGAATGGCCAAGATAGACAGAAAGGGACGGAGAGAGAAAGAGAGATGGAGACAGAGAATGAGATAGAAAGAGCTATTGCCTATGCAGAGTGGAGGTACCTCTGAGGGGAGATTTCAGACTTAATTACAGTGAGTTAAGAGAATGTTCTTCCTTTCCTGCCTCAAGCCCTGGTATGTGTGTGTGTGGGGTGTGTGTGTGTGTGTGTGTGTGTGTGTGGGGGGGGGGGGGGGTCTAGCAGGCTCATTGTGTATATCTGTTCAGTTTACTTGCCTGATTTCCTTAAAGATCAGGAAGTTATTGACAGCTGCAAATCAGCACTGTCAACGGTCCTCAGTAACAGGCACTCTGGCCTTGGGGAACACTTTAGCTGGCTCAAATACTCCACTAATCATCTGCTTTGAACATTTTTAATAGGCACCGCTTTAGTCCGGTCCCTAAAGCTATTACAATTCAATGAGAATGAAAATGAGGCCATTATGGCAGAGAAACAAGTCTCTGACCAAACTCCTGCCCAGAGAAAGTGAGAAGAATGTGTGTTTTTATTTAGCTATAGATGACTACATCCCACACTGTGCGTGGGATGGAGAGGGAGGAGGAGGAGGGCTGGAAAGGAGGACACACACACACACAGATACAGACATCCACGGCTGGCACCAAGGAGTAGCCTACCATCGTACCCTGCCACAGTCACGCCACACTGACCTGTACTAGCAGAGCCAGCATCAGAGCAAGGGAGGAGAAGGGAGAGAGAGAGAGAGAGAGAGAGAGAGAGAGAGAGAGAGAGAGAGAGAGAGAGAGAGAGAGAAAGAGAGGGGGGAGAGGGGGAATAGAGAGAGAGAGAGAGAGAGAGAGAGAGAGAGAGAGAGAGAGAGAGAGAGAGAGAGAGAGAGAGAGAGAGAGAGAGAGAGAGAGAGAGAGAGAGAGAGAGAGAGAGGGGGGGGGAGAGAGAGAGAGAGAGGGGGGGGGGAGAGAGAGAGAGAGGGGGAAGAGAGAGAGAGAGCTCCCAAACCACAAACACAACCTGACCTAGCAGCAGGGGAAATTAAATACCATCAAAAGAAGAGGGGGAGGTAGGGAGGGACAAGAGACAAGGAAAGCCCATCTCTTGACCTTGCGAGAGGAAAAATTCACAAAAAGGCACAAGAATGGCCTCCAAAAATGACTAAAAATGAGAGACTGGAAGAAAGACAGATGGAGGCCCAGACGGAATCTAAAAGGGCAAGAATAAAAAGGGCAATCATTCAGAGCAGAAGACTGACTGACATAAGGACAGGTAGCGAGAGACATGTTGAGACATGGAGAGAGAGAAAGATATATCTAGAGAGACATATAGAGAGAGACAGGTAGAGACAGAGAGAGACGGTTAGAGCGATGCAGAGGATGGGATAAAAAGAGGGCAGGTGAGAGAGAGAGAGAGAGAGAGAGAGAGAGAGAGAGAGAGAGAGAGAGAGAGAGAGAGAGAGAGAGAGAGAGAGAGAGAGAGAGAGAGAGAGAGAGAGAGAGAGAGAGAGAGAGAGAGAGAGAGAGAGAGAGAGAGAGAGAGAGAGAGAGAGAGAGAGAGAGAGAGAGAGAGAGAGAGAGAGAGAGAGAGAGAGAGAGAGAGAGAGAGAGAGAGAAGCATCTGTCCACCACAATTAAAAGAGTAGCTAGCAAGACCCCCGTTGAGCCCCTCCCCCTCTTCCGCCCCCCAACGCCCACCCAACCCTGCCTCCTCCCGGACACAGCCCGACCCGCACCGCACAATTCAATTACCACTTATCAACACTGACAGGGAGCTATGCTGTGACTGGCATACTTATCCCTCCCCCCCCACCACAGCACCCGCACACACCAGACCCACCGCCCAGACTCAAGAGGGAAGATAGATAGGGCCGCAACTGAATCAACCAGTTTCTGCGTGTCTGCGATGGACTGTGGCCATATGCCTTTGTGTGTGAGTGTGTGTGTGTGTGTGTGCGTGCGTGCATGAGTGTGTGTGTGCGTGCGTGGTGTCAGGCGCTACGTTGGTGTGTGTTCGGAGTGCGAGCTGCCCAGCCTGTTAAGGCCACACCCCAGGTCCCCCTGCTCGATCCTCAACCCCACAGCCGAAGCCGTCTGCTCCACTCCTCTTCCCAAAGGCGGAGAGAGAATGAAAGACAGAGAGAGAGACAGAGAGAGAGACACAGAGAGAGAGACAGAGAGAGAGACAGAGAGAGAGAGACAGACAGAGAGACAGAGACAGACAGAGAGACAGAGACAGAGAGAGAGACAGAGAGAGAGACACAGAGAGAGAGAGAGAGAGACAAAGAGAGAGAGAGACAGAGAGACAGAGAGACAGAGAGACCGTGTCTTTCTTGACACAGAACAGAGCACTGAATAGGGAGCCACGTGCAGATCGTCCCCGTAGGAGGTGATGAGGGAGCTGGGAGAGATAGTGGTTCGCATTTTCAATATTTACATTGTATTAGTGTCGTCATTAATCCTAATACAATTTAGCGGCGGGGGTGGGGATGTGTGTGTGTTTGTTTATTTGAAAATTCTTCATACATGCTTTTATAGAGTCCATTAAAAAGAAACACATATTTAATGAGAGGTTTTTATGAGTAAACAGTTTTTCCCAATCACATCCACTCTTTGAGAGGGAGTGTGTGATAAAAGCTAACAGGTGCATTTTAATAGGGGAGCACATCTCATTTAGCCAATGCAGTGAGTTTCATGTTTCCATCTGAGATGTGTTTTTTTATTTTTCATTTGCAAAGGTGAACAGCTTTGTACTTCACGGGTGCGTTCACAAAACAAATGTCGTCAACCATTTTGCAATTCTTCCTCCAACGGCAGTTTGTCATGGAAAATGCTGTGTCAAGACAAGTTGATCACATTAATGCATTGCTGTATAATAAAGTTGGCCGACACAACTTTGACCCTCGAAGTTGACTCGCGGTATCACTGCCAAAAGGAATGCAAAGTGAATTTTTTGCACCTTCATCCAATTGGTGTTTTAAGAAGCATCCATTGCCGTTGATGCAAGGCATCAAATTCCATTGCGTTGATACGAGAAACAGTAGAAACATGGCCATGGATGTGTTTAAACACATGAGTAGCTGTCACACTGATAATGATCTTAATTGCAGATAAGAGGTTTAACGTTGTGGGCCGGGGAGCATTACAGCCATTAGCCAGATCCTTTCACGGCTATATTTGGGGACCCTTGCACAGAGAAAATTGATTCAACCTTTAAAATGATGTTTTATTGATGGCTTGTGTTGCCAGTATTACGCGACAAATCAAGGGACTTGGGAGATAAAACGACAGTATGAAAGTAATGTACACCAACAAATGTTTTTTTTGGGGGGGGTCCTCTGTTTGCCTCCCACTCCATAGGCAAACCATTTATCAGTGAAAGTGGTCTGTTGTGGGATTTGATTTCCTCTCTCCGTCAGCGTGTGATGTGTGCGTCGTCAGTTGAGACCGGGGGGACGGCGCCGAGAGGGATGCGCGCGTGATTGGTGGAGGAGTCGCGGCGGCGGACGGAGAGTGCGCGTTCGCTCCGCCTCGCCGTTGGCCGACCTCCGCGGGGGAACAGTCTCTCTGTCGAGTCTGACCTAGCTGGATCTGTCTGCCACAACGCTCTCTTCTCTCTGACCTCTCCCTGCTCTCTCTCTCTCTCTCTCTCTCTCTCAGAGCTTCTCTCGCGGTCTCTAACTCGGACTCGCATACCTTCGGGAAACGAGTGACACTTGAGGACGAGACGGCGGTAAAAATGATAGGGTGTAAAAGAGCGAGATGGAACTTACTGTCCATGATGGACAGAGTGAAATCGACAGTGGGAGGCAGGAGAGGAAATTAGAGCGTTTGAGAGGAAGAGATGACGCTCCCGATTTTTCACCTCCGGCTCGACGAATGTGAGATGAGAAGTGTTTTCATCAGGCTCCGGGAGCAGTGGCGTATTGAAATCCCATCAGAGCGACGATTTAGCACGCCTTTGGCTTTGATGGGAACAGTTTCAATTAGGCGACTCAACTAAGACTGGGGGTAAAATTGTATTTCAAAAAGCCTGTGTTAAAAGGTATAACTTACAATAAAATGAAAGGCTGACATATTGAAGTTATTTTTCTAACTTCCCAGCATTCTAATCTATTTCATATCAAGGAGAACAGGGACTAGCCACACTTGCTTGAATCCAACACCCACCTTTGAAGCCTCCGCAGCGAGGCCTGGTGACTGATTGGTGAAAGCGACTGGAACGGAAGGGTTTAAATTAATGTTATGGATTTGAAGGGGGGGGGGGGTACAGTGACATTCCCCAGAGGCAAGTAGGGTGAAGTGCCTTGCCCAAGGACACAACGTCATTTGGCACAGCCGGGAATCGAACACACAACCTTCTGATTAATAGCCAGACTCCCTAACCGCTCCGCCATCTGACCCCGAGCTGAGCCATCTTCAACGGTACCGGTCGCGTAAGTAAGGTTAGAGAGGGAGAGGGAACGAGAGTGTGTGAGAGAGAGAGACAGAACATACAATGCTAAAGAATTGTTAATGACAGATGCAGTTGGACGTGCGTTTCTCTCGGTCACAGGACCAGTGTTTGGGGGGAATTCAGA
The DNA here is from genome assembly GCF_054491055.1 of Hypomesus nipponensis. NCBI lineage: Eukaryota > Metazoa > Chordata > Actinopteri > Osmeriformes > Osmeridae > Hypomesus > Hypomesus nipponensis. The sequence goes on from NC_140385.1 coordinate 8,536,537, forward strand.
CAGACAGGCGGCTGTGGAGGCTGCAGGGGAACATTGGGGCCTCTGTGGGGGCTGCAGGGGAACACCAGGGCTTCTGGGAGATACGGATCCCAATTGACGTACTCATCTGACATCAACTCATAAGAGTTACAAAGTACTGACAAATCAACTTAATACTGCCATCCTGCCTGTGTCTATTGTACCATTCATTTTACTGGACACTGCAAAATAAACTCCTCTATGGGGTCAGGTGAGGACACACACAAACACACACGCCTCGGCAGCCCAAAGTTCCCTCACATCTGTTCAGCGTAACACACTCACAATCGCACCCACAACCACACACACACACAGATACACAGCAGTCAGCATGCATGCATCACTGTTATCCCTCCCTACATGGGTTCCATATCCTCCTCGAGGGCAGGTACAGGCTGTCCTCTGAGGTCCTGCCGTCTGGTTCTTCCAGGTAACCAAAAGCTTCTCTGCCAGCATGCGCACACACACACGCTCTCTCACACACACACACTGCTGCTTTCCTGACAGTGGGAGACAGGGGAACAAAGAGAAAAAAAGGACAGAAAATCAATGAGGTGGCATTGAGAGAGACTTGTCTTGGGCAGACTGGGGCTGATCTGGGGCATATTACAGTAGCCTTCCAGGGAGCCCAGGTTATTAGGAACACGGAGGGAGAAAGAGAAGGAAAATACGGCAATAAATCCTTCAGAGATTAAGAGAGTGAGTGTGTGTGTGTGTTTGTGTGCGCATACATCTGAAGTATTGAGCAGTCCCTTGCGTCTCCTTGACGACAACGGCAGCAGACAGCTCGTAAGAAAACCAGCCCGACAGGGAGACATTTATTTTGAAGTTGTCAGGATTCCGACTTTAGCTTTGCTTCCTTTCTTCAATCCAATTCCGTCCCCCTCAAGGCCACAAATCAGCAGATGCAGTACTCTACACAACGGGGATGTTCTGTGGACCATCTACGCTAAGCAGAGTCAACCAGACCACTAGGGCGGCGCTGTTGTCCCAGGCTACTGCGCTAAGGAACAGAAGAAAATTGAGAAACAAGCGACTAATCAAGAGTATTGGCATGCAGCCGCACACACACTCACCAATTATTTGTCTAATCTATTCCATCAACGATCAATTATTGATGAATGAATCAAATCGATTCTAACCAAATTGGTGAAGGCCCACACAGCCAGGAACATATGCCTGCCTGTAAAACCCTGGTTGTTTGAAATCCCGACTCCCTAATGTCGCCCACTCATTCTGTAAATGTAGAATATTGCTCTAAACCTGAAAGATTAATTCAGTTGGGCATAGGATTCTGCCTGGCTACAAAGTGCTGTTGTTGGCAAGGCGTCTGTGTTAATATTCATCCTTTTTGGAACATTTTGTAAGTTTCCAGACATTTTTGTATGCTGAATTGATTACCTTTGAAGTGCGGGCGAGGATGTAGGCTGGGGGGATTTGTCGCTCGTGAAAAAAGTAAACAGAGCCTAATCCTGAAACATCAGCTCGATGTTCTGCAGATCCGTTTGAAATGGACACGCACACGCACGCACACGCACAGAATGAGAGAGATAGAGATACATTTTACCCCACACATACGAGCGCACGCACACACAGAGCACGCTGACTTTAACAAGCAAATGCACTTGTACTGTCATCATCCTTCGCTGACAGCGAATGATTAATTGTTAGGGAGCCATGTAGGAACCACGGAGCGAGCCCTCGGTCCAGGAGGGGAGAGAGGGAAGCTTGGCTTGTTCAAGTGTCATGCCTGAATAAACAAACATGTATTAATACAAAGGGAGGGGGGGGGGGGGAATTAAAAATAAATATGTGTTCTGCAGTAAAATCATTTCATTGTTTGACCAAAAATATTTGCAGGAAAACGTCCCTATTATTTTGGTTAGTTTGCAATTGATGGTCACCCAGAGTAGTCTAGGTGAGACTCAATTGGGAACGGAGAGATGAGACAGGGAACAGGGAAAGGAAGAGGAGAAAAAAAAAAAAGAGATTGTTGTTTTGCTGTGCTCATCTCCTAGTTATGGTCAACAAAACGATTCAACTAAACATGATTTTATTGACCCTTCATCTCAAAATCTAATAAAAGACACATTCTCTGCGTCTCTCTTCCTGGTATCTTCCTTTCACAGACACAAAATAAAGAGGTAAAGGGGAACGGTAAGAACAGTGGGACATGCGGTAGGAGGACAGATTACTAAGGACGGACAAGCCCCTGCAGTGACTTCAGTGGGAATTCTCTGTGAGATGCTAATTCCTCCCAAGGAACGTTATTCACCAAGATGACTTTTTTACTTCCCAGTCTGTAATTGTCTATATTTCCCTCCCAGTTAAAACTGTGACATCAAACGATTAGTTCTGCAAATAACTTTTCGGAGACCTTGAGTTATAACTTCATACGTAAAAGAACATTATCCTTATCTAATGTGTTCTAGTTCCATATGCTTGACAAGACTGAACATTTTTCATGTATCGCAACCGAGAGATTTGGGCTTTTGCTTCCTTTTTATAGTGATCAAGTTGTCTTCTCGAGAAAGATGAAAGAGCTACACTACCACTCCACGTAATCCAAGACAACGTTCATGACAGGAATTCCATCACAAAGTCCCCGGTTGTGTTTTCAGTTGAAGGTAATTGTTTGAGTCCGCAGGACTGGTGTGGATAGGGTTCAGATGCAGTCCTGGAAGATTATGGAGTTTGAGGATCTCTTCGCGTTCTTCTCTGTCGGATGTTTGGTTTTCCGCGGTCGACTGAGTGGGAATCATGGATAACATAACCAGAGCCAGCACCCGGATCTAAGCCTAAACCTTTAGCCTTAACCGGGAACCTGAGACTATGGCTCCCATGCCTGTTCCTTGTACCTTGGACCATCCCAACCCTAATTAACCGCAACCCCAAACACAGAACCCTCCTCTCTGCCTTTCTCTCTTCTCCAGTCTCTTTAATTCTGTCTTGAATTGACACTCTTTTCTTTACCTTGACTTTTTAATTAAGTTTCCTTCACTTTCTGGTGTCCCCAAATACTCTCTCTTTCTATTCAGTAACAATGTTCCAGTGATAGTCATTCCTATTAGTCAGGTCAGGTTGTCATGGTTATGGTTCTGTTTCCGTAGGGATGACTTTTGCTCCAATGAGCTCAAGCTACAGTGAAATATCAACACACACACACACACACCCACACACAAACACGAACACACACACACACCCTATACAGCACAAGTTTTGGTGAACATCCTGGCTCATTTACGCCATCGGTTTCTGAACAAATATCTGCCCTACAGTCGTGTTAGCGTAAGCCGTCGCATAGAAAACCCAGTCTTAGCATAGCATTAGCAATAAGCTTCAAAACTTCCCACCTAGAAGAAACCGAGTGTTCCATGTGTTCCAGGGGACGCCGTGGGCACGGCCAGGCACAGTGAGGCAGGGCTTACGGACAACTCTAGGCCTTGACAGACAGGAAACATAAGTATGTGTGGCATCTTGACATGAAGGTAATTGAAAATGGCTAAGGCAGCTTGTGTCAGGAAACGGTTGATATTTCCTCTGGTTGCTCCGAGGACTTACCCCAAAGAATATGATTCCTTTCAGGATTTATGCAGGTTTTACGCACTTATTTCTTTGATTTGAATGTTAAACTTTTTTCCAAACTTTGCTAGGATTGCTATGACAATGGTCTCTTTCACCCTCTGACACTCTATGAAGGATTGTCTGAAGAATACTTTCTCGACTTTAAATGACTTCAAAAGTTGTGTTGATGTCTCAAAGGCAGTGGGGGAGGATTACTAAAATTTGTGAGTTGTGTGTGTGTGTGTGTGTGTACAGTACATTCATATGAGCTTAGTGTGCGTCTGTACTGAGTGTGTGCATGTGTGTGTGTGTGTGTGTGTGTGTGTGTGTGGTAATGAATGCAAATACACAGTATTACAATCGAAGCCTGGGGTGAGGTATGATGCTGGGTTTAAGTCCCAGCATCCTCAGGTCGTCCTTGGGTGAGAGAACTAGCAGCAGATGTTACCCCTCTCCTCCTTCCCCTCCTCCCCCTCCTCCTCTTATCCGTCCTGCCTCTCCTCCTCTCTCTGGTGGAGGCTGAAACATCATTAAAACTCACTGGCCCCGGGCCATTGGGTTACACAGATGACTTGAAGGTTAAGTGGTTATTTTTTACTTTTGAATATAATGTTGTTTTTATGTGCGCTTGTGTGTGTGTGAGAGTGGCTCAGCGTGCGTGCGTATGCATAATCCTACGCGTGTGTTTACGCTTCAAAGAATGCGTGTGTGAGCGTATTGTGTTTGCACTATGTGTGTCAGTGGGTCTGCTACGGAGGGGCTGTGTTTACCCTTCAGGTCATGTCATAAAGCAGAGACAATCAAGTTAAGGATGATTTGCTTGTGGTTTGAATGTCCCTGTTTTATTCTGCTTAATGGTCGTATCATTTCTTCCACATACTCCTCTCCTATCTTCTTCTTGTCTGTGGCGGCTCAGGCCAGCCCCTGCTCCGGCTGGGTCCTCCCAGGGAGACCCCGTGTCACTTCAGTGGAGTTTCTTAAAGGGATCAGGGCGTGTGACTGGCAGCATGATAATCCTAATTAAACTATCTTAAGGGAGGCCGGTCTACTGTATCTGTCCAGGGTGATAGACTCCAGAGGGTAGGGTTGGTAAAACCTGCTTGTCTCACAATCTAGACCTTCTTCTAACTATTTATTTTGCTCTATATTGTCTCTCTCTCCCTCTCTCTCTCTCTGTGTCTGTGTGGGTCTCTCTCTCTCTCTCTCTCTCTCTCTCTGTGTGTCTCTCTGTGTCTCACTGTCTGTCTGTCTCTCTCTGTCTCTCTCTCTCTCTCTCTCTCTCTCTGTGTGTCCCTCTCTGTGTGTGTGTGTGTGTCTCTCTCTGTGTGTGTCTCTCTCTCTGTCTCTCTCTCTGTCTCTCTCTGTCTGTCTCTCTCTCTCTCTCTCTCTCTCTCTCTCTCTCTGTGTCTCTCTCTGTGTCTCTCTCTCTGTGTCCCTCTCTCTCTGTGTGTGTGTGTCTCTCTCTCTCTGTGTGTCTCTCTCTCACTCACTCACTATTCACAGACCCTCTTTTTTCCCCTCTTCTCTCCTTCTGTGTGCGTGTGTGGCAGGGGCTAGTGGATTAATAGGCCCCTATGTTTTAATAAAGTCGGCAGCGCCCCCCATGACCCCTCTTCTTATTGAAGGAGCGACAGAGGTGAGGGGAGAGCCGTCGCCACGGAGACGCGCTGCCGCCGTGGCGGACGGCTGAATAATCTCCGTCGCCGTGAGAGACAGAGAGGGGGAGGGAGAGGGTGTCTGAGATTCAAGGTTCTGTGTAAGGGTCAGAACTCATTACTGAACTGAGTCTATGAGTACAATAGAGACGAGTATGTGTAAAAATGTGTGTGTGTGTGTGAGAATGTGCGCACATGTGCGTAATCCTGTGTGTGTGTGTGTATATATATGATATGTGTCTGGGAACAGGACCTTGATACCGACACATGGGAAACCTCACAATCTTTTCTTTATTCCTTAACCACAGTCCTTCTCTCTGTCCATCACTGGCAGGGTGATGTCATCCCTGCTCCTCCACCTCTTCCTGGTCTCCCACAGCTTCCGATAGGCTACACTGAGCGGCGGATGAGCCACTCGCAGTGATAATGACTTGTCCTGATAGGCCAGCCCCCTGGTACTCTGATGGCTAAACCCCTCAATGTCCATACAAGGACAGACAAGAACCCCAAAATGTTCCCGAAATAACAACAAGGATCCAACTGGAGGGTGCCGTGCTGTGTGTTCATAGAAATGCATGTTTGGCCTCACACGCACATACGCACACACACACACACATTGAATACATTCATCTACAAGGTTTTTGTAGCGATGAGCGTTGAATACACCCTGCAAACAAACTCGTACACACACACACACACAGACATGCACACAAAAGTGCACATCAAGGAAATAACAGTGATCAGTGGTGGCGCCCCGGGGTTGTGCGGACATGAAATATGGCGCTGCGCCATCCCCGGAATCCCTCCGCGCTCGCAGACTTCTTCCCCCGGCCCCCGCAACCTCCCTCCCCTCCCCCGGCCCCCCTCCCCCTGGGCCCCCCTCCCCTCACCCCCTACCGATCAACGTCCCCATTTCCGAAAGCTCTCCTTCCCCTGGTGGTGGGGGGAGGAGAGCTGGTTTGGCAGATGAGAGGGGGGAGGATGATTGAGCCTCCATGAATGATTTAAGGATGAGTGTGGCCTGAAATAGCCCAGGCCTCAGCACCCCTTCGGGGAGGGGTTGGGGGAGCAGAAGCCTGGGTGCATGGTGGAGGACCAAGGCCGACCGCACAGCCATCCCCTTCGACTCCCTCAGACTATATTTGGGTGCCATTGCTTTCTGAATAATGGAGGGGGACTTTGTGTGCGGACGGAAAGAGGGGGATGACAGGAAAAGTGAAAAGGATGAGGGGGGAGGGAGGGAGGGTAAACGAGTGTGGAACGGCCGGATCCAGGGGGGGGCTGGGGTGGACTGCGCCCCCCCCAGATTTCTGCCCCGCCCCCCCAGATTTCTGTCGCGCCCCCCCAAGCTCCTTCTGACTTCAGCCAAAATGGTTACATGTTGAAGCTATGAAAAAGTCTGTTAGTGCTTTCAGTAAAATGCTTTTTTTTCCGGTGATTGTCTGGTTTATAATGGGCAACGTATGTTAGAGCTCCGCATCCACGTTTACCGATAAAAGTTAAATCAACCTCGAATCTCTTGCCACTCACTTGTTCTCGAAGTTATTGTTTATCGGTCTTTTGTGGAGGGCTTTTGACGAATAGTAAAGTGTAGCATTGGTGTTTAATGTTAGACCCTGGAATTTCATACTTCTGTTTCAGTTGTAATCTTTAGTTGAGATACACGGATTAAAGACGTTAACAGTGGTCGCTTCTTTTAGCTTCGTTAGCCATCGATTCTTGCGTGCGTGTTTGTACCTACAAAGAAAAACCTTTTATCATGCATCGATTTCTGATCCCAAACCATCTACTACTGCCCCAGCGACAAGGGATATTAAACTCATACTCCAGAGCAGGCAGAGCGTGCTGGTCCGAGTGGAATCACTTCCCTGTCTTTCGGTACCAACGTTACCGCTGCTGGGTGAAGGCGAGCATGGTTTGAATCCAATGCGGCCTGTTCTGCAAACGTACCCCATGCGCATTTTCATCCAAGGTCTAAGGCATAACTCTCAAACTTGGTTAGAATACTCAGTCAAACTACATGCATGTTTCTGCTTCCCCTGTCGACAATTTGGAGCCAGAAATGATAAAGACATCAGCTTCATTGACAAAGTTTTTACCAATTGGAAAACAGCAGCGGTTTATTTTACAAAGAGCTCAAAAAACTATTTTGCGCTCAAATGAATGCCCAAAAATTGTATGTGACCCACCAAAACAAAAACGAATTTTTAAGAATGTGTTTTCCCACAGTAACTGCTTCCCAAAGGTATTGACACATCTAAATATGGTTTGGGGTAGTTATGTCATCGATTCACACTAATCTGGAGCCATTTTTTCCGATTTAGAGTCAGCATAGAGCCATTACCACAGAGGTCACCATTTCTGACGGCCGTCAGAATGTGTGACCCACCAAAAACAAAACGATTTTTTAAGAATGTGTGTTCCCACAGTAACTGCTTCCCAAAGGTATTAAAACTTCTAAAGGTGGTTTGGGGTAGTTATTTAATCGATTCACACTAATCTGGAGCCATTCTTTCCGATTTAGAGTCATCATAGAGCCATTACCACAGAGGTCACCATTTCTGACGGCCGTCAGAATGTGTGACCCACAACAACAAAAAAACGATTTTTTAAGAATGTGTGTTCCCAACTGATTTCCAAAGGTATTAAAACATCGAAAGGTGGTTTGGGGTAGTTATCTAATCGATTCACACTCATCTGGAGCTATTCTTTCCGATTTAGAGTCATCATAGAGCCATTACCACAGAGGTCACCATTTCTGACGGCCGTCAGAATTTGTGAACCACTACAACAAAAAAACGAATTTTTAAGAATGTGTGTTCCCAACTGCTTCCCAAAGGTATCAAAACTTCTAAAGATGGGTTGGGGTAGTTATGTCATCGATTCACACTAATCAGGAGCCATTTTTTCCGATTTAGAGTCAGCATAGAGCCATTACCACAGAGGTCACCATTTCTGACGGCCGTCAGAATGTGTGACCCACAAAAAAATATATCGTTTTTTTTAAGAAAGTGTGTTCCCACCCTAACTGCTTCCCAAATGTATTAAAACTTCGAACGATGGTTGGGGTAGTTATTTCATCAATTCACACTAATCTGGAGCCATGTTTTCGGAATTAGAGTCATCATAGAGCCATTACCACAGAGGTCACCATTTCTGACGGCCGTCAGAATGTGTGACCAACAAAAAAATATATCGTTTTTTTTAAGAAAGTGTGTTCCCACCCTAACTGCTTCCCAAATGTATTTAACACTTCGAAAGATGGTTTGAGGTAGTTATTTGATCATTTCACACTAATCTGGAGCATTTTTTTCGGGATTTAGAGTCATCATAGAGCCAATACCACATAGGTCACCATTTCTGACGGCCGTCAGAATGTGTGACCCACAAACAAAAGGATTTAAGCATGTGTGTTCCCACCCAAACTGCTTCCCATATGTATTTAAACTTCGAAATAAGATTTGGGGTAGTTATTTCACACTAATCTGGAGCAATTTCTTCGGGATTTAGAGTCATCATAGAGCCAATACCACATAGGTCACCATTTCTGACGGCCGTCAGAATGTGTGACCCACAAAAAAATATATTGTTTTTTTAAGAATGTGTGTTCCCACCCTTGCTCCTTACCAAAAGTATTAACACTTCTAAAGATGGTTTGGGGTAGTTATTTTATAATTTCACACTAATCTGGAGCATTTTTTTCGGGATTTAGAGTCATCATAGAGCCAATACCACATAGGTCACCATTTCTGACGGCCGTCAGAATGTGTGACCCACGGAAAATAATTTGTTTTTTAAGAATGTGTGTTCCCACCCTATCTGCTTCCCAAATGTATTAAAACTTCGAAAGATGGTTGTGGTAGTTATTTCATCAATTCACACTAATCTGGAGCCATGTTTTCGGAATTAGAGTCATCATAGAGCCAATACCACATAGGTCACCATTTCTGACGGCCGTCAGAATGTGTGACCCACGGAAAATAATTCGTTTTTTAAGAATGTGTGTTCCCATCCTATCTGCTTCCCAAATGTATTAACACTTCTAAAGATGGTTTGGGGTAGTTATTTTATAATTTCACACTAATCTGGAGCATTTTTTTCGGGATTTAGAGTCATCATAGAGCCAATACCACATAGGTCACCATTTCTGACGGCCGTCAGAATGTGTGACCCACAAACAAAAGGATTTAAGCATGTGTGTTCCCACCCAAACTGCTTCCCATATGTATTTAAACTTCGAAATAAGATTTGGGGTAGTTATTTCACACTAATCTGGAGCAATTTCTTCGGGATTTAGAGTTATCATAGAGCCAATACCACATAGGTCACCATTTCTGACGGCCGTCAGAATGTTTGACCCACGAAAAATAATTCGTTTTTTTAAGAATGTGTGTTCCCACCCTTGCTCCTTACCAAATGTCTTAACACTTCTAAAGATGGTTTGGGGTAGTTATTTTATAATTTCACACTAATCTGGAGCATTTTTTTCGGGATTTAGAGTCATCATAGAGCCAATACCACATAGGTCACCATTTCTGACGGCCGTCAGAATGTGTGACCCACAAACAAAAGGATTTAAGCATGTGTGTTCCCACCCAAACTGCTTCCCATATGTATTTAAACTTCGAAATAAGCTTTGGGGTAGTTATTTCACACTAATCTGGAGCAATTTTTTCGGGATTTAGAGTCATCATAGAGCCAATACCACATAGGTCACCATTTCTGACGGCCGTCAGAATGTGTGACCCACGAAAAATAATTCGTTTTTTTAAGAATGTGTGTTCCCACCCTTGCTCCTTACCAAATGTATTAACACTTCTAAAGATGGTTTGGGGTAGTTATTTTATAATTTCACACTAATCTGGAGCATTTTTTTCGGGATTTAGAGTCATCATAGAGCCAATACCACATAGGTCACCATTTCTGACGGCCGTCAGAATGTGTGACCCACGGAAAATAATTTGTTTTTTAAGAATGTGTGTTCCCATCCTATCTGCTTCCCAAATGTATTAAAACTTCGAAAGATGGTTGTGGTAGTTATTTCATCAATTCACACTAATCTGGAGCCATGTTTTCGGAATTAGAGTCATCATAGAGCCAATACCACATAGGTCACCATTTCTGACGGCCGTCAGAATGTGTGACCCACGGAAAATAATTCGTTTTTTAAGAATGTGTGTTCCCATCCTATCTGCTTCCCAAATGTATTAACACTTCTAAAGATGGTTTGGGGTAGTTATTTTATAATTTCACACTAATCTGGAGCATTTTTTTCGGGATTTAGAGTCATCATAGAGCCAATACCACATAGGTCACCATTTCTGACGGCCGTCAGAATGTGTGACCCACAAACAAAAGGATTTAAGCATGTGTGTTCCCACCCAAACTGCTTCCCATATGTATTTAAACTTCGAAATAAGATTTGGGGTAGTTATTTCACACTAATCTGGAGCAATTTCTTCGGGATTTAGAGTTATCATAGAGCCAATACCACATAGGTCACCATTTCTGACGGCCGTCAGAATGTGTGACCCACGAAAAATAATTCGTTTTTTTAAGAATGTGTGTTCCCACCCTTGCTCCTTACCAAATGTCTTAACACTTCTAAAGATGGTTTGGGGTAGTTATTTTATAATTTCACACTAATCTGGAGCATTTTTTTCGGGATTTAGAGTCATCATAGAGCCAATACCACATAGGTCACCATTTCTGACGGCCGTCAGAATGTGTGACCCACAAACAAAAGGATTTAAGCATGTGTGTTCCCACCCAAACTGCTTCCCATATGTATTTAAACTTCGAAATAAGCTTTGGGGTAGTTATTTCACACTAATCTGGAGCAATTTTTTCGGGATTTAGAGTCATCATAGAGCCAATACCACATAGGTCACCATTTCTGACGGCCGTCAGAATGTGTGACCCACGAAAAATAATTCGTTTTTTTAAGAATGTGTGTTCCCACCCTTGCTCCTTACCAAATGTATTAACACTTCGAAAGATGGTTTGGGGTAGTTATTTTATAATTTCACACTAATCTGGAGCATTTTTTTCGGGATTTAGAGTCATCATAGAGCCAATACCACATAGGTCACCATTTCTGACGGCCGTCAGAATGTGTGACCCACGGAAAATAATTCGTTTTTTAAGAATGTGTGTTCCCATCCTATCTGCTTCCCAAATGTATTAACACTTCTAAAGATGGTTTGGGGTAGTTATTTTATAATTTCACACTAATCTGGAGCATTTTTTTCGGGATTTAGAGTCATCATAGAGCCAATACCACATAGGTCACCATTTCTGACGGCCGTCAGAATGTGTGACCCACAAACAAAAGGATTTAAGCATGTGTGTTCCCACCCAAACTGCTTCCCATATGTATTTAAACTTCGAAATAAGATTTGGGGTAGTTATTTCACACTAATCTGGAGCAATTTCTTCGGGATTTAGAGTTATCATAGAGCCAATACCACATAGGTCACCATTTCTGACGGCCGTCAGAATGTGTGACCCACGAAAAATAATTCGTTTTTTTAAGAATGTGTGTTCCCACCCTTGCTCCTTACCAAATGTCTTAACACTTCTAAAGATGGTTTGGGGTAGTTATTTTATAATTTCACACTAATCTGGAGCATTTTTTTCGGGATTTAGAGTCATCATAGAGCCAATACCACATAGGTCACCATTTCTGACGGCCGTCAGAATGTGTGACCCACGGAAAATAATTTGTTTTTTAAGAATGTGTGTTCCCACCCTATCTGCTTCCCAAATGTATTAAAACTTCGAAAGATGGTTGTGGTAGTTATTTCATCAATTCACACTAATCTGGAGCCATGTTTTCGGAATTAGAGTCATCATAGAGCCAATACCACATAGGTCACCATTTCTGACGGCCGTCAGAATGTGTGACCCACGGAAAATAATTCGTTTTTTAAGAATGTGTGTTCCCATCCTATCTGCTTCCCAAATGTATTAACACTTCTAAAGATGGTTTGGGGTAGTTATTTTATAATTTCACACTAATCTGGAGCATTTTTTTCGGGATTTAGAGTCATCATAGAGCCAATACCACATAGGTCACCATTTCTGACGGCCGTCAGAATGTGTGACCCACAAACAAAAGGATTTAAGCATGTGTGTTCCCACCCAAACTGCTTCCCATATGTATTTAAACTTCGAAATAAGATTTGGGGTAGTTATTTCACACTAATCTGGAGCAATTTCTTCGGGATTTAGAGTTATCATAGAGCCAATACCACATAGGTCACCATTTCTGACGGCCGTCAGAATGTTTGACCCACGAAAAATAATTCGTTTTTTTAAGAATGTGTGTTCCCACCCTTGCTCCTTACCAAATGTCTTAACACTTCTAAAGATGGTTTGGGGTAGTTATTTTATAATTTCACACTAATCTGGAGCATTTTTTTCGGGATTTAGAGTCATCATAGAGCCAATACCACATAGGTCACCATTTCTGACGGCCGTCAGAATGTGTGACCCACAAACAAAAGGATTTAAGCATGTGTGTTCCCACCCAAACTGCTTCCCATATGTATTTAAACTTCGAAATAAGCTTTGGGGTAGTTATTTCACACTAATCTGGAGCAATTTTTTCGGGATTTAGAGTCATCATAGAGCCAATACCACATAGGTCACCATTTCTGACGGCCGTCAGAATGTGTGACCCACGAAAAATAATTCGTTTTTTTAAGAATGTGTGTTCCCACCCTTGCTCCTTACCAAATGTATTAACACTTCTAAAGATGGTTTGGGGTAGTTATTTTATAATTTCACACTAATCTGGAGCATTTTTTTCGGGATTTAGAGTCATCATAGAGCCAATACCACATAGGTCACCATTTCTGACGGCCGTCAGAATGTGTGACCCACGGAAAATAATTTGTTTTTTAAGAATGTGTGTTCCCATCCTATCTGCTTCCCAAATGTATTAAAACTTCGAAAGATGGTTGTGGTAGTTATTTCATCAATTCACACTAATCTGGAGCCATGTTTTCGGAATTAGAGTCATCATAGAGCCAATACCACATAGGTCACCATTTCTGACGGCCGTCAGAATGTGTGACCCACGGAAAATAATTCGTTTTTTAAGAATGTGTGTTCCCATCCTATCTGCTTCCCAAATGTATTAACACTTCTAAAGATGGTTTGGGGTAGTTATTTTATAATTTCACACTAATCTGGAGCATTTTTTTCGGGATTTAGAGTCATCATAGAGCCAATACCACATAGGTCACCATTTCTGACGGCCGTCAGAATGTGTGACCCACAAACAAAAGGATTTAAGCATGTGTGTTCCCACCCAAACTGCTTCCCATATGTATTTAAACTTCGAAATAAGATTTGGGGTAGTTATTTCACACTAATCTGGAGCAATTTCTTCGGGATTTAGAGTTATCATAGAGCCAATACCACATAGGTCACCATTTCTGACGGCCGTCAGAATGTGTGACCCACGAAAAATAATTCGTTTTTTTAAGAATGTGTGTTCCCACCCTTGCTCCTTACCAAATGTCTTAACACTTCTAAAGATGGTTTGGGGTAGTTATTTTATAATTTCACACTAATCTGGAGCATTTTTTTCGGGATTTAGAGTCATCATAGAGCCAATACCACATAGGTCACCATTTCTGACGGCCGTCAGAATGTGTGACCCACAAACAAAAGGATTTAAGCATGTGTGTTCCCACCCAAACTGCTTCCCATATGTATTTAAACTTCGAAATAAGCTTTGGGGTAGTTATTTCACACTAATCTGGAGCAATTTTTTCGGGATTTAGAGTCATCATAGAGCCAATACCACATAGGTCACCATTTCTGACGGCCGTCAGAATGTGTGACCCACGAAAAATAATTCGTTTTTTTAAGAATGTGTGTTCCCACCCTTGCTCCTTACCAAATGTATTAACACTTCGAAAGATGGTTTGGGGTAGTTATTTTATAATTTCACACTAATCTGGAGCATTTTTTTCGGGATTTAGAGTCATCATAGAGCCAATACCACATAGGTCACCATTTCTGACGGCCGTCAGAATGTGTGACCCACGGAAAATAATTCGTTTTTTAAGAATGTGTGTTCCCATCCTATCTGCTTCCCAAATGTATTAACACTTCTAAAGATGGTTTGGGGTAGTTATTTTATAATTTCACACTAATCTGGAGCATTTTTTTCGGGATTTAGAGTCATCATAGAGCCAATACCACATAGGTCACCATTTCTGACGGCCGTCAGAATGTGTGACCCACAAACAAAAGGATTTAAGCATGTGTGTTCCCACCCAAACTGCTTCCCATATGTATTTAAACTTCGAAATAAGATTTGGGGTAGTTATTTCACACTAATCTGGAGCAATTTCTTCGGGATTTAGAGTTATCATAGAGCCAATACCACATAGGTCACCATTTCTGACGGCCGTCAGAATGTGTGACCCACGAAAAATAATTCGTTTTTTTAAGAATGTGTGTTCCCACCCTTGCTCCTTACCAAATGTCTTAACACTTCTAAAGATGGTTTGGGGTAGTTATTTTATAATTTCACACTAATCTGGAGCATTTTTTTCGGGATTTAGAGTCATCATAGAGCCAATACCACATAGGTCACCATTTCTGACGGCCGTCAGAATGTGTGACCCACAAACAAAAGGATTTAAGCATGTGTGTTCCCACCCAAACTGCTTCCCATATGTATTTAAACTTCGAAATAAGCTTTGGGGTAGTTATTTCACACTAATCTGGAGCAATTTTTTCGGGATTTAGAGTCATCATAGAGCCAATACCACATAGGTCACCATTTCTGACGGCCGTCAGAATGTGTGACCCACGAAAAATAATTCGTTTTTTTAAGAATGTGTGTTCCCACCCTTGCTCCTTACCAAATGTATTAACACTTCTAAAGATGGTTTGGGGTAGTTATTTCATCAATTCACACTAATCTGGAGCATTTTTTTCGGGATTTATAGTCATCATAGAGCCAATACCACATAGGTCACCATTTCTGACGGCCGTCAGAATGTGTGACCCACGGAAAATAATTCGTTTTTTAAGAATGTGTGTTCCCATCCTATCTGCTTCCCAAATGTATTAAAACTTCGAAAGATGGTTGTGGTAGTTATTTCATCAATTCACAGTAATCTGGAGCCATGTTTTCGGAATTAGAGTCATCATAGAGCCAATACCACATAGGTCACCATTTCTGACGGCCGTCAGAATGTGTGACCCACGGAAAATAATTCGTTTTTTAAGAATGTGTGTTCCCACCCTATCTGCTTCCCAAATGTATTAACACTTCTAAAGATGGTTTGGGGTAGTGATTTTATAATTTCACACTAATCTGGAGCATTTTTTTCGGGATTTAGAGTCATCATAGAGCCAATACCACATAGGTCACCATTTCTGACGGCCGTCAGAATGTGTGACCCACAAACAAAAGGATTTAAGCATGTGTGTTCCCACCCAAACTGCTTCCCATATGTATTTAAACTTCGAAATAAGATTTGGGGTAGTTATTTCACACTAATCTGGAGCAATTTCTTCGGGATTTAGAGTTATCATAGAGCCAATACCACATAGGTCACCATTTCTGACGGCCGTCAGAATGTGTGACCCACGAAAAATAATTCGTTTTTTTAAGAATGTGTGTTCCCACCCTTGCTCCTTACCAAATGTCTTAACACTTCTAAAGATGGTTTGGGGTAGTTATTTTATAATTTCACACTAATCTGGAGCATTTTTTTCGGGATTTAGAGTCATCATAGAGCCAATACCACATAGGTCACCATTTCTGACGGCCGTCAGAATGTGTGACCCACAAACAAAAGGATTTAAGCATGTGTGTTCCCACCCAAACTGCTTCCCATATGTATTTAAACTTCGAAAGAAGCTTTGGGGTAGTTATTTCACACTAATCTGGAGCAATTTTTTCGGGATTTAGAGTCATCATAGAGCCAATACCACATAGGTCACCATTTCTGACGGCCGTCAGAATGTGTGACCCACGAAAAATAATTCGTTTTTTTAAGAATGTGTGTTCCCACCCTTGCTCCTTACCAAATGTATTAACACTTCTAAAGATGGTTTGGGGTAGTTATTTCATCAATTCACACTAATCTGGAGCATTTTTTTCGGGATTTATAGTCATCATAGAGCCAATACCACATAGGTCACCATTTCTGACGGCCGTCAGAATGTGTGACCCACGGAAAATAATTCGTTTTTTAAGAATGTGTGTTCCCATCCTATCTGCTTCCCAAATGTATTAAAACTTCGAAAGATGGTTGTGGTAGTTATTTCATCAATTCACAGTAATCTGGAGCCATGTTTTCGGAATTAGAGTCATCATAGAGCCAATACCACATAGGTCACCATTTCTGACGGCCGTCAGAATGTGTGACCCACGGAAAATAATTCGTTTTTTAAGAATGTGTGTTCCCATCCTATCTGCTTCCCAAATGTATTAACACTTCTAAAGATGGTTTGGGGTAGTTATTTTATAATTTCACACTAATCTGGAGCATTTTTTTCGGGATTTAGAGTCATCATAGAGCCAATACCACATAGGTCACCATTTCTGACGGCCGTCAGAATGTGTGACCCACAAACAAAAGGATTTAAGCATGTGTGTTCCCACCCAAACTGCTTCCCATATGTATTTAAACTTCGAAATAAGATTTGGGGTAGTTATTTCACACTAATCTGGAGCAATTTCTTCGGGATTTAGAGTTATCATAGAGCCAATACCACATAGGTCACCATTTCTGACGGCCGTCAGAATGTGTGACCCACGAAAAATAATTCGTTTTTTTAAGAATGTGTGTTCCCACCCTTGCTCCTTACCAAATGTCTTAACACTTCTAAAGAGGTTTGGGGTAGTTATTTTATAATTTCACACTAATCTGGAGCATTTTTTTCGGGATTTAGAGTCATCATAGAGCCAATACCACATAGGTCACCATTTCTGACGGCCGTCAGAATGTGTGACCCACAAACAAAAGGATTTAAGCATGTGTGTTCCCACCCAAACTGCTTCCCATATGTATTTAAACTTCGAAATAAGCTTTGGGGTAGTTATTTCACACTAATCTGGAGCAATCTTTTCGGGATTTAGAGTCATCATAGAGCCAATACCACATAGGTCACCATTTCTGACGGCCGTCAGAATGTGTGACCCACGAAAAATAATTCGTTTTTTTAAGAATGTGTGTTCCCACCCTTGCTCCTTACCAAATGTATTAACACTTCTAAAGATGGTTTGGGGTAGTTATTTTATAATTTCACACTAATCTGGAGCATTTTTTTCGGGATTTAGAGTCATCATAGAGCCAATACCACATAGGTCACCATTTCTGACGGCCGTCAGAATGTGTGACCCACGGAAAATAATTTGTTTTTTAAGAATGTGTGTTCCCATCCTATCTGCTTCCCAAATGTATTAAAACTTCGAAAGATGGTTGTGGTAGTTATTTCATCAATTCACACTAATCTGGAGCCATGTTTTCGGAATTAGAGTTATCATAGAGCCAATACCACATAGGTCACCATTTCTGACGGCCGTCAGAATGTGTGACCCACGGAAAATAATTCGTTTTTTAAGAATGTGTGTTCCCATCCTATCTGCTTCCCAAATGTATTAACACTTCTAAAGATGATTTGGGGTAGTTATTTTATAATTTCACACTAATCTGGAGCATTTTTTTCGGGATTTAGAGTCATCATAGAGCCAATACCACATAGGTCACCATTTCTGACGGCCGTCAGAATGTGTGACCCACAAACAAAAGGATTTAAGCATGTGTGTTCCCACCCAAACTGCTTCCCATATGTATTTAAACTTCGAAATAAGCTTTGGGGTAGTTATTTCACACTAATCTGGAGCAATTTTTTCGGGATTTAGAGTCATCATAGAGCCAATACCACATAGGTCACCATTTCTGACGGCCGTCAGAATGTGTGACCCACGAAAAATAATTCGTTTTTTTCAGAATGTGTGTTCCCACCCTGGCTCCTTACCAAATGTATTAACACTTCTAAAGATGGTTTGGGGTAGTTATTTCATCAATTCACACTAATCTGGAGCATTTTTTTCGGGATTTATAGTCATCATAGAGCCAATACCACATAGGTCACCATTTCTGACGGCCGTCAGAATGTGTGACCCACGGAAAATAATTCGTTTTTTAAGAATGTGTGTTCCCATCCTATCTGCTTCCCAAATGTATTAAAACTTCGAAAGATGGTTGTGGTAGTTATTTCATCAATTCACAGTAATCTGGAGCCATGTTTTCGGAATTAGAGTCATCATAGAGCCAATACCACATAGGTCACCATTTCTGACGGCCGTCAGAATGTGTGACCCACGGAAAATAATTCGTTTTTTAAGAATGTGTGTTCCCACCCTATCTGCTTCCCAAATGTATTAACACTTCTAAAGATGGTTTGGGGTAGTGATTTTATAATTTCACACTAATCTGGAGCATTTTTTTCGGGATTTAGTCATCATAGAGTCAATACCACATAGGTCACCGTTTCTGACGGCCGTCAGAATGTGTGACCCACGAAAAATAATTCGTTTTTTTAAGAATGTGTGTTCCCACCCTTGCTCCTTACCAAATGTATTAACACTTCTAAAGATGGTTTGGGGTAGTTATTTCATCAATTCACACTAATCTGGAGCATTTTTTTCGGGATTTAGAGTCATCATAGAGCCAATACCACATAGGTCACCATTTCTGACGGCCGTCAGAATGTGTGACCCACAAACAAAAGGATTTAAGCATGTGTGTTCCCACCCAAACTGCTTCCCATATGTATTTAAACTTCGAAATAAGCTTTGGGGTAGTTATTTCACACTAATCTGGAGCAATTTTTTCGGGATTTAGAGTCATCATAGAGCCTGTACCACATAGGTCACCATTTCTGACGGCCGTCAGAATGTGTGACCCACAAAAATATATATTGTTTTTTTAAGAATGTGTGTTCCCACCCTTGCTCCTTACCAAATGTATTAACACTTCGAAAGATGGTTTGGGGTAGTTATTTTATAATTTCACACTAATCTGGAGCATTTTTTTCGGGATTTAGAGTCATCATAGAGCCAATACCACATAGGTCACCATTTCTGACGGCCGTCAGAATGTGTGACCCACGGAAAATAATTCGTTTTTTTGAAGATGGTTTGGGGTAGTTATTTTATAATTTCACACTAATCTGGAGCATTTTTTCGGGATTTAGAGTCATCATAGAGCCAATACCACATAGGTCACCATTTCTGACGGCCGTCAGAATGTGTGACCCACGGAAAATAATTTGTTTTTTAAGAATGTGTGTTCCCATCCTATCTGCTTCCCAAATGTATTAAAACTTCGAAAGATGGTTGTGGTAGTTATTTCATCAATTCACAATAATCTGGAGCCATGTTTTCGGAATTAGAGTTATCATAGAGCCAATACCACATAGGTCACCATTTCTGACGGCCGTCAGAATGTGTGACCCACGGAAAATAATTCGTTTTTTAAGAATGTGTGTTCCCATCCTATCTGCTTCCCAAATGTATTAACACTTCTAAAGATGGTTTGGGGTAGTTATTTTATAATTTCACACTAATCTGGAGCATTTTTTTCGGGATTTAGAGTCATCATAGAGCCAATACCACATAGGTCACCATTTCTGACGGCCGTCAGAATGAGTGACCCACAAACAAAAGGATTTAAGCATGTGTGTTCCCACCCAAACTGCTTCCCATATGTATTTAAACTTCGAAATAAGCTTTGGGGTAGTTATTTCACACTAATCTGGAGCAATTTTTTCGGGATTTAGAGTCATCATAGAGCCAATACCACATAGGTCACCATTTCTGACGGCCGTCAGAATGTGTGACCCACGAAAAATAATTCGTTTTTTTAAGAATGTGTGTTCCCACCCTGGCTCCTTACCAAATGTATTAACACTTCTAAAGATGGTTTGGGGTAGTTATTTCATCAATTCACACTAATCTGGAGCATTTTTTTCGGGATTTATAGTCATCATAGAGCCAATACCACATAGGTCACCATTTCTGACGGCCGTCAGAATGTGTGACCCACGGAAAATAATTCGTTTTTTAAGAATGTGTGTTCCCATCCTATCTGCTTCCCAAATGTATTAAAACTTCGAAAGATGGTTGTGGTAGTTATTTCATCAATTCACAGTAATCTGGAGCCATGTTTTCGGAATTAGAGTCATCATAGAGCCAATACCACATAGGTCACCATTTCTGACGGCCGTCAGAATGTGTGACCCACGGAAAATAATTCGTTTTTTAAGAATGTGTGTTCCCACCCTATCTGCTTCCCAAATGTATTAACACTTCTAAAGATGGTTTGGGGTAGTGATTTTATAATTTCACACTAATCTGGAGCATTTTTTTCGGGATTTAGTCATCATAGAGTCAATACCACATAGGTCACCGTTTCTGACGGCCGTCAGAATGTGTGACCCACGAAAAATAATTCGTTTTTTTAAGAATGTGTGTTCCCACCCTTGCTCCTTACCAAATGTATTAACACTTCTAAAGATGGTTTGGGGTAGTTATTTCATCAATTCACACTAATCTGGAGCATTTTTTTCGGGATTTAGAGTCATCATAGAGCCAATACCACATAGGTCACCATTTCTGACGGCCGTCAGAATGTGTGACCCACAAACAAAAGGATTTAAGCATGTGTGTTCCCACCCAAACTGCTTCCCATATGTATTTAAACTTCGAAATAAGCTTTGGGGTAGTTATTTCACACTAATCTGGAGCAATTTTTTCGGGATTTAGAGTCATCATAGAGCCTGTACCACATAGGTCACCATTTCTGACGGCCGTCAGAATGTGTGACCCACAAAAATATATATTGTTTTTTTAAGAATGTGTGTTCCCACCCTTGCTCCTTACCAAATGTATTAACACTTCGAAAGATGGTTTGGGGTAGTTATTTTATAATTTCACACTAATCTGGAGCATTTTTTTCGGGATTTAGAGTCATCATAGAGCCAATACCACATAGGTCACCATTTCTGACGGCCGTCAGAATGTGTGACCCACGGAAAATAATTCGTTTTTTAAGAATGTGTGTTCCCATCCTATCTGCTTCCCAAATGTATTAACACTTCTAAAGATGGTTTGGGGTAGTTATTTTATAATTTCACACTAATCTGGAGCATTTTTTTCGGGATTTAGAGTCATCATAGAGCCAATACCACATAGGTCACCATTTCTGACGGCCGTCAGAATGTGTGACCCACAAACAAAAGGATTTAAGCATGTGTGTTCCCACCCAAACTGCTTCCCATATGTATTTAAACTTCGAAATAAGATTTGGGGTAGTTATTTCACACTAATCTGGAGCAATTTCTTCGGGATTTAGAGTTATCATAGAGCCAATACCACATAGGTCACCATTTCTGACGGCCGTCAGAATGTGTGACCCACGAAAAATAATTCGTTTTTTTAAGAATGTGTGTTCCCACCCTTGCTCCTTACCAAATGTCTTAACACTTCTAAAGATGGTTTGGGGTAGTTATTTTATAATTTCACACTAATCTGGAGCATTTTTTTCGGGATTTAGAGTCATCATAGAGCCAATACCACATAGGTCACCATTTCTGACGGCCGTCAGAATGTGTGACCCACAAACAAAAGGATTTAAGCATGTGTGTTCCCACCCAAACTGCTTCCCATATGTATTTAAACTTCGAAATAAGCTTTGGGGTAGTTATTTCACACTAATCTGGAGCAATTTTTTCGGGATTTAGAGTCATCATAGAGCCAATACCACATAGGTCACCATTTCTGACGGCCGTCAGAATGTGTGACCCACGAAAAATAATTCGTTTTTTTAAGAATGTGTGTTCCCACCCTTGCTCCTTACCAAATGTATTAACACTTCGAAAGATGGTTTGGGGTAGTTATTTTATAATTTCACACTAATCTGGAGCATTTTTTTCGGGATTTAGAGTCATCATAGAGCCAATACCACATAGGTCACCATTTCTGACGGCCGTCAGAATGTGTGACCCACGGAAAATAATTCGTTTTTTAAGAATGTGTGTTCCCATCCTATCTGCTTCCCAAATGTATTAACACTTCTAAAGATGGTTTGGGGTAGTTATTTTATAATTTCACACTAATCTGGAGCATTTTTTTCGGGATTTAGAGTCATCATAGAGCCAATACCACATAGGTCACCATTTCTGACGGCCGTCAGAATGTGTGACCCACAAACAAAAGGATTTAAGCATGTGTGTTCCCACCCAAACTGCTTCCCATATGTATTTAAACTTCGAAATAAGATTTGGGGTAGTTATTTCACACTAATCTGGAGCAATTTCTTCGGGATTTAGAGTTATCATAGAGCCAATACCACATAGGTCACCATTTCTGACGGCCGTCAGAATGTGTGACCCACGGAAAATAATTCGTTTTTTTAAGAATGTGTGTTCCCACCCTTGCTCCTTACCAAATGTCTTAACACTTCTAAAGATGGTTTGGGGTAGTTATTTTATAATTTCACACTAATCTGGAGCATTTTTTTCGGGATTTAGAGTCATCATAGAGCCAATACCACATAGGTCACCATTTCTGACGGCCGTCAGAATGTGTGACCCACAAACAAAAGGATTTAAGCATGTGTGTTCCCACCCAAACTGCTTCCCATATGTATTTAAACTTCGAAATAAGCTTTGGGGTAGTTATTTCACACTAATCTGGAGCAATTTTTTGGGATTTAGAGTCATCATAGAGCCAATACCACATAGGTCACCATTTCTGACGGCCGTCAGAATGTGTGACCCACGAAAAATAATTCGTTTTTTTAAGAATGTGTGTTCCCACCCTTGCTCCTTACCAAATGTATTAACACTTCGAAAGATGGTTTGGGGTAGTTATTTTATAATTTCACACTAATCTGGAGCATTTTTTTCGGGATTTAGAGTCATCATAGAGCCAATACCACATAGGTCACCATTTCTGACGGCCGTCAGAATGTGTGACCCACGGAAAATAATTCGTTTTTTAAGAATGTGTGTTCCCATCCTATCTGCTTCCCAAATGTATTAACACTTCTAAAGATGGTTTGGGGTAGTTATTTTATAATTTCACACTAATCTGGAGCATTTTTTTCGGGATTTAGAGTCATCATAGAGCCAATACCACATAGGTCACCATTTCTGACGGCCGTCAGAATGTGTGACCCACAAACAAAAGGATTTAAGCATGTGTGTTCCCACCCAAACTGCTTCCCATATGTATTTAAACTTCGAAATAAGATTTGGGGTAGTTATTTCACACTAATCTGGAGCAATTTCTTCGGGATTTAGAGTTATCATAGAGCCAATACCACATAGGTCACCATTTCTGACGGCCGTCAGAATGTGTGACCCACGGAAAATAATTCGTTTTTTAAGAATGTGTGTTCCCATCCTATCTGCTTCCCAAATGTATTAAAACTTCGAAAGATGGTTGTGGTAGTTATTTCATCAATTCACAGTAATATGGAGCCATGTTTTCGGAATTAGAGTCATCATAGAGCCAATACCACATAGGTCACCATTTCTGACGGCCGTCAGAATGTGTGACCCACGGAAAATAATTCGTTTTTTAAGAATGTGTGTTCCCACCCTATCTGCTTCCCAAATGTATTAACACTTCTAAAGATGGTTTGGGGTAGTGATTTTATAATTTCACACTAATCTGGAGCATTTTTTTCGGGATTTAGAGTCATCATAGAGCCAATACCACATAGGTCACCATTTCTGACGGCCGTCAGAATGTGTGACCCACAAACAAAAGGATTTAAGCATGTGTGTTCCCACCCAAACTGCTTCCCATATGTATTTAAACTTCGAAATAAGATTTGGGGTAGTTATTTCACACTAATCTGGAGCAATTTCTTCGGGATTTAGAGTTATCATAGAGCCAATACCACATAGGTCACCATTTCTGACGGCCGTCAGAATGTGTGACCCACGAAAAATAATTCGTTTTTTTAAGAATGTGTGTTCCCACCCTTGCTCCTTACCAAATGTCTTAACACTTCTAAAGATGGTTTGGGGTAGTTATTTTATAATTTCACACTAATCTGGAGCATTTTTTTCGGGATTTAGAGTCATCATAGAGCCAATACCACATAGGTCACCATTTCTGACGGCCGTCAGAATGTGTGACCCACAAACAAAAGGATTTAAGCATGTGTGTTCCCACCCAAACTGCTTCCCATATGTATTTAAACTTCGAAAGAAGCTTTGGGGTAGTTATTTCACACTAATCTGGAGCAATTTTTTCGGGATTTAGAGTCATCATAGAGCCAATACCACATAGGTCACCATTTCTGACGGCCGTCAGAATGTGTGACCCACGAAAAATAATTCGTTTTTTTAAGAATGTGTGTTCCCACCCTTGCTCCTTACCAAATGTATTAACACTTCTAAAGATGGTTTGGGGTAGTTATTTCATCAATTCACACTAATCTGGAGCATTTTTTTCGGGATTTATAGTCATCATAGAGCCAATACCACATAGGTCACCATTTCTGACGGCCGTCAGAATGTGTGACCCACGGAAAATAATTCGTTTTTTAAGAATGTGTGTTCCCATCCTATCTGCTTCCCAAATGTATTAAAACTTCGAAAGATGGTTGTGGTAGTTATTTCATCAATTCACAGTAATCTGGAGCCATGTTTTCGGAATTAGAGTCATCATAGAGCCAATACCACATAGGTCACCATTTCTGACGGCCGTCAGAATGTGTGACCCACGGAAAATAATTCGTTTTTTAAGAATGTGTGTTCCCATCCTATCTGCTTCCCAAATGTATTAACACTTCTAAAGATGGTTTGGGGTAGTTATTTTATAATTTCACACTAATCTGGAGCATTTTTTTCGGGATTTAGAGTCATCATAGAGCCAATACCACATAGGTCACCATTTCTGACGGCCGTCAGAATGTGTGACCCACAAACAAAAGGATTTAAGCATGTGTGTTCCCACCCAAACTGCTTCCAATATGTATTTAAACTTCGAAATAAGATTTGGGGTAGTTATTTCACACTAATCTGGAGCAATTTCTTCGGGATTTAGAGTTATCATAGAGCCAATACCACATAGGTCACCATTTCTGACGGCCGTCAGAATGTGTGACCCACGAAAAATAATTCGTTTTTTTAAGAATGTGTGTTCCCACCCTTGCTCCTTACCAAATGTCTTAACACTTCTAAAGATGGTTTGGGGTAGTTATTTTATAATTTCACACTAATCTGGAGCATTTTTTTCGGGATTTAGAGTCATCATAGAGCCAATACCACATAGGTCACCATTTCTGACGGCCGTCAGAATGTGTGACCCACAAACAAAAGGATTTAAGCATGTGTGTTCCCACCCAAACTGCTTCCCATATGTATTTAAACTTCGAAATAAGCTTTGGGGTAGTTATTTCACACTAATCTGGAGCAATTTTTTCGGGATTTAGAGTCATCATAGAGCCAATACCACATAGGTCACCATTTCTGACGGCCGTCAGAATGTGTGACCCACGGAAAATAATTTGTTTTTTAAGAATGTGTGTTCCCATCCTATCTGCTTCCCAAATGTATTAAAACTTCGAAAGATGGTTGTGGTAGTTATTTCATCAATTCACACTAATCTGGAGCCATGTTTTCGGAATTAGAGTTATCATAGAGCCAATACCACATAGGTCACCATTTCTGACGGCCGTCAGAATGTGTGACCCACGGAAAATAATTCGTTTTTTAAGAATGTGTGTTCCCACCCTTGCTCCTTACCAAATGTATTAATACTTCTAAAGATGGTTTGGGGTAGTTATTTTATAATTTCACACTAATCTGGAGCATTTTTTTCGGGATTTAGAGTCATCATAGAGCCAATACCACATAGGTCACCATTTCTGACGGCCGTCAGAATGTGTGACCCACGGAAAATAATTTGTTTTTTAAGAATGTGTGTTCCCATCCTATCTGCTTCCCAAATGTATTAAAACTTCGAAAGATGGTTGTGGTAGTTATTTCATCAATTCACACTAATCTGGAGCCATGTTTTCGGAATTAGAGTTATCATAGAGCCAATACCACATAGGTCACCATTTCTGACGGCCGTCAGAATGTGTGACCCACGGAAAATAATTCGTTTTTTAAGAATGTGTGTTCCCATCCTATCTGCTTCCCAAATGTATTAACACTTCTAAAGATGGTTTGGGGTAGTTATTTTATAATTTCACACTAATCTGGAGCATTTTTTTCGGGATTTAGAGTCATCATAGAGCCAATACCACATAGGTCACCATTTCTGACGGCCGTCAGAATGTGTGACCCACAAACAAAAGGATTTAAGCATGTGTGTTCCCACCCAAACTGCTTCCCATATGTATTTAAACTTCGAAATAAGCTTTGGGGTAGTTATTTCACACTAATCTGGAGCAATTTTTTCGGGATTTAGAGTCATCATAGAGCCAATACCACATAGGTCACCATTTCTGACGGCCGTCAGAATGTGTGACCCACGAAAAATAATTCGTTTTTTTAAGAATGTGTGTTCCCACCCTGGCTCCTTACCAAATGTATTAACACTTCTAAAGATGGTTTGGGGTAGTTATTTCATCAATTCACACTAATCTGGAGCATTTTTTTCGGGATTTATAGTCATCATAGAGCCAATACCACATAGGTCACCATTTCTGACGGCCGTCAGAATGTGTGACCCACGGAAAATAATTCGTTTTTTAAGAATGTGTGTTCCCATCCTATCTGCTTCCCAAATGTATTAAAACTTCGAAAGATGGTTGTGGTAGTTATTTCATCAATTCACAGTAATCTGGAGCCATGTTTTCGGAATTAGAGTCATCATAGAGCCAATACCACATAGGTCACCATTTCTGACGGCCGTCAGAATGTGTGACCCACGGAAAATAATTCGTTTTTTAAGAATGTGTGTTCCCACCCTATCTGCTTCCCAAATGTATTAACACTTCTAAAGATGGTTTGGGGTAGTGATTTTATAATTTCACACTAATCTGGAGCATTTTTTTCGGGATTTAGTCATCATAGAGTCAATACCACATAGGTCACCGTTTCTGACGGCCGTCAGAATGTGTGACCCACGAAAAATAATTCGTTTTTTTAAGAATGTGTGTTCCCACCCTTGCTCCTTACCAAATGTATTAACACTTCTAAAGATGGTTTGGGGTAGTTATTTCATCAATTCACACTAATCTGGAGCATTTTTTTCGGGATTTAGAGTCATCATAGAGCCAATACCACATAGGTCACCATTTCTGACGGCCGTCAGAATGTGTGACCCACAAACAAAAGGATTTAAGCATGTGTGTTCCCACCCAAACTGCTTCCCATATGTATTTAAACTTCGAAATAAGCTTTGGGGTAGTTATTTCACACTAATCTGGAGCAATTTTTTCGGGATTTAGAGTCATCATAGAGCCTGTACCACATAGGTCACCATTTCTGACGGCCGTCAGAATGTGTGACCCACAAAAATATATATTGTTTTTTTAAGAATGTGTGTTCCCACCCTTGCTCCTTACCAAATGTATTAACACTTCGAAAGATGGTTTGGGGTAGTTATTTTATAATTTCACACTAATCTGGAGCATTTTTTTCGGGATTTAGAGTCATCATAGAGCCAATACCACATAGGTCACCATTTCTGACGGCCGTCAGAATGTGTGACCCACGGAAAATAATTCGTTTTTTAAGAATGTGTGTTCCCATCCTATCTGCTTCCCAAATGTATTAACACTTCTAAAGATGGTTTGGGGTAGTTATTTTATAATTTCACACTAATCTGGAGCATTTTTTTCGGGATTTAGAGTCATCATAGAGCCAATACCACATAGGTCACCATTTCTGACGGCCGTCAGAATGTGTGACCCACAAACAAAAGGATTTAAGCATGTGTGTTCCCACCCAAACTGCTTCCCATATGTATTTAAACTTCGAAATAAGATTTGGGGTAGTTATTTCACACTAATCTGGAGCAATTTCTTCGGGATTTAGAGTTATCATAGAGCCAATACCACATAGGTCACCATTTCTGACGGCCGTCAGAATGTGTGACCCACGAAAAATAATTCGTTTTTTTAAGAATGTGTGTTCCCACCCTTGCTCCTTACCAAATGTCTTAACACTTCTAAAGATGGTTTGGGGTAGTTATTTTATAATTTCACACTAATCTGGAGCATTTTTTTCGGGATTTAGAGTCATCATAGAGCCAATACCACATAGGTCACCATTTCTGACGGCCGTCAGAATGTGTGACCCACAAACAAAAGGATTTAAGCATGTGTGTTCCCACCCAAACTGCTTCCCATATGTATTTAAACTTCGAAAGAAGCTTTGGGGTAGTTATTTCACACTAATCTGGAGCAATTTTTTCGGGATTTAGAGTCATCATAGAGCCAATACCACATAGGTCACCATTTCTGACGGCCGTCAGAATGTGTGACCCACGAAAAATAATTCGTTTTTTTAAGAATGTGTGTTCCCACCCTTGCTCCTTACCAAATGTATTAACACTTCTAAAGATGGTTTGGGGTAGTTATTTTATAATTTCACACTAATCTGGAGCATTTTTTTCGGGATTTAGAGTCATCATAGAGCCAATACCACATAGGTCACCATTTCTGACGGCCGTCAGAATGTGTGACCCACGGAAAATAATTTGTTTTTTAAGAATGTGTGTTCCCATCCTATCTGCTTCCCAAATGTATTAAAACTTCGAAAGATGGTTGTGGTAGTTATTTCATCAATTCACACTAATCTGGAGCCATGTTTTCGGAATTAGAGTTATCATAGAGCCAATACCACATAGGTCACCATTTCTGACGGCCGTCAGAATGTGTGACCCACGGAAAATAATTCGTTTTTTAAGAATGTGTGTTCCCATCCTATCTGCTTCCCAAATGTATTAACACTTCTAAAGATGGTTTGGGGTAGTGATTTTATAATTTCACACTAATCTGGAGCATTTTTTTCGGGATTTAGAGTCATCATAGAGCCAATACCACATAGGTCACCATTTCTGACGGCCGTCAGAATGTGTGACCCACAAACAAAAGGATTTAAGCATGTGTGTTCCCACCCAAACTGCTTCCCATATGTATTTAAACTTCGAAATAAGCTTTGGGGTAGTTATTTCACACTAATCTGGAGCAATTTTTTCGGGATTTAGAGTCATCATAGAGCCAATACCACATAGGTCACCATTTCTGACGGCCGTCAGAATGTGTGACCCACGAAAAATAATTCGTTTTTTTAAGAATGTGTGTTCCCACCCTGGCTCCTTACCAAATGTATTAACACTTCTAAAGATGGTTTGGGGTAGTTATTTCATCAATTCACACTAATCTGGAGCATTTTTTTCGGGATTTATAGTCATCATAGAGCCAATACCACATAGGTCACCATTTCTGACGGCCGTCAGAATGTGTGACCCACGGAAAATAATTCGTTTTTTAAGAATGTGTGTTCCCATCCTATCTGCTTCCCAAATGTATTAAAACTTCGAAAGATGGTTGTGGTAGTTATTTCATCAATTCACAGTAATCTGGAGCCATGTTTTCGGAATTAGAGTCATCATAGAGCCAATACCACATAGGTCACCATTTCTGACGGCCGTCAGAATGTGTGACCCACGGAAAATAATTCGTTTTTTAAGAATGTGTGTTCCCACCCTATCTGCTTCCCAAATGTATTAACACTTCTAAAGATGGTTTGGGGTAGTGATTTTATAATTTCACACTAATCTGGAGCATTTTTTTCGGGATTTAGTCATCATAGAGTCAATACCACATAGGTCACCGTTTCTGACGGCCGTCAGAATGTGTGACCCACGAAAAATAATTCGTTTTTTTAAGAATGTGTGTTCCCACCCTTGCTCCTTACCAAATGTATTAACACTTCTAAAGATGGTTTGGGGTAGTTATTTCATCAATTCACACTAATCTGGAGCATTTTTTTCGGGATTTAGAGTCATCATAGAGCCAATACCACATAGGTCACCATTTCTGACGGCCGTCAGAATGTGTGACCCACAAACAAAAGGATTTAAGCATGTGTGTTCCCACCCAAACTGCTTCCCATATGTATTTAAACTTCGAAATAAGCTTTGGGGTAGTTATTTCACACTAATCTGGAGCAATTTTTTCGGGATTTAGAGTCATCATAGAGCCTGTACCACATAGGTCACCATTTCTGACGGCCGTCAGAATGTGTGACCCACAAAAATATATATTGTTTTTTTAAGAATGTGTGTTCCCACCCTTGCTCCTTACCAAATGTATTAACACTTCGAAAGATGGTTTGGGGTAGTTATTTTATAATTTCACACTAATCTGGAGCATTTTTTTCGGGATTTAGAGTCATCATAGAGCCAATACCACATAGGTCACCATTTCTGACGGCCGTCAGAATGTGTGACCCACGGAAAATAATTCGTTTTTTAAGAATGTGTGTTCCCATCCTATCTGCTTCCCAAATGTATTAACACTTCTAAAGATGGTTTGGGGTAGTTATTTTATAATTTCACACTAATCTGGAGCATTTTTTTCGGGATTTAGAGTCATCATAGAGCCAATACCACATAGGTCACCATTTCTGACGGCCGTCAGAATGTGTGACCCACAAACAAAAGGATTTAAGCATGTGTGTTCCCACCCAAACTGCTTCCCATATGTATTTAAACTTCGAAATAAGATTTGGGGTAGTTATTTCACACTAATCTGGAGCAATTTCTTCGGGATTTAGAGTTATCATAGAGCCAATACCACATAGGTCACCATTTCTGACGGCCGTCAGAATGTGTGACCCACGAAAAATAATTCGTTTTTTTAAGAATGTGTGTTCCCACCCTTGCTCCTTACCAAATGTCTTAACACTTCTAAAGATGGTTTGGGGTAGTTATTTTATAATTTCACACTAATCTGGAGCATTTTTTTCGGGATTTAGAGTCATCATAGAGCCAATACCACATAGGTCACCATTTCTGACGGCCGTCAGAATGTGTGACCCACAAACAAAAGGATTTAAGCATGTGTGTTCCCACCCAAACTGCTTCCCATATGTATTTAAACTTCGAAAGAAGCTTTGGGGTAGTTATTTCACACTAATCTGGAGCAATTTTTTCGGGATTTAGAGTCATCATAGAGCCAATACCACATAGGTCACCATTTCTGACGGCCGTCAGAATGTGTGACCCACGAAAAATAATTCGTTTTTTTAAGAATGTGTGTTCCCACCCTTGCTCCTTACCAAATGTATTAACACTTCTAAAGATGGTTTGGGGTAGTTATTTCATCAATTCACACTAATCTGGAGCATTTTTTTCGGGATTTATAGTCATCATAGAGCCAATACCACATAGGTCACCATTTCTGACGGCCGTCAGAATGTGTGACCCACGGAAAATAATTCGTTTTTTAAGAATGTGTGTTCCCATCCTATCTGCTTCCCAAATGTATTAAAACTTCGAAAGATGGTTGTGGTAGTTATTTCATCAATTCACAGTAATCTGGAGCCATGTTTTCGGAATTAGAGTCATCATAGAGCCAATACCACATAGGTCACCATTTCTGACGGCCGTCAGAATGTGTGACCCACGGAAAATAATTCGTTTTTTAAGAATGTGTGTTCCCACCCTATCTGCTTCCCAAATGTATTAACACTTCTAAAGATGGTTTGGGGTAGTGATTTTATAATTTCACACTAATCTGGAGCATTTTTTTCGGGATTTAGTCATCATAGAGTCAATACCACATAGGTCACCGTTTCTGACGGCCGTCAGAATGTGTGACCCACGAAAAATAATTCGTTTTTTTAAGAATGTGTGTTCCCACCCTTGCTCCTTACCAAATGTATTAACACTTCTAAAGATGGTTTGGGGTAGTTATTTCATCAATTCACACTAATCTGGAGCATTTTTTTCGGGATTTAGAGTCATCATAGAGCCAATACCACATAGGTCACCATTTCTGACGGCCGTCAGAATGTGTGACCCACAAACAAAAGGATTTAAGCATGTGTGTTCCCACCCAAACTGCTTCCCATATGTATTTAAACTTCGAAATAAGCTTTGGGGTAGTTATTTCACACTAATCTGGAGCAATTTTTTCGGGATTTAGAGTCATCATAGAGCCTGTACCACATAGGTCACCATTTCTGACGGCCGTCAGAATGTGTGACCCACAAAAATATATATTGTTTTTTTAAGAATGTGTGTTCCCACCCTTGCTCCTTACCAAATGTATTAACACTTCGAAAGATGGTTTGGGGTAGTTATTTTATAATTTCACACTAATCTGGAGCATTTTTTTCGGGATTTAGAGTCATCATAGAGCCAATACCACATAGGTCACCATTTCTGACGGCCGTCAGAATGTGTGACCCACGGAAAATAATTCGTTTTTTAAGAATCTGTGTTCCCACCCTATCTGCTTCCCAAATGTATTAAAACTTCGAAAGATGGTTGTGGTAGTTATTTCATCAATTCACACTAATCTGGAGCCATGTTTTCGGAATTAGAGTAATCATAGAGCCATTACCACATAGGTCACCATTTCTGAAGGCCGTCAGAATGTGTGACCCACAAAAAAATATAGTTTTTTTTAAGAATGTGTGTTCCCACCCTTGCTCCTCACCAAATGTATTAATACTTCTAAAGATGGTTTGGGGTAGTTATTTTATAATTTCACACTAATCTGGAGCATTTTTTTCGGGATTTAGAGTCATCATAGAGCCAATACCACATAGGTCACCATTTCTGACGGCCGTCAGAATGTGTGACCCACAAACAAAAGGATTTAAGCATGTGTGTTCCCACCCAAACTGCTTCCCATATGTATTTAAACTTCGAAAGAAGCTTTGGGGTAGTTATTTCACACTAATCTGGAGCAATTTTTTCGGGATTTAGAGTCATCATAGAGCCTGTACCACATAGGTCACCATTTCTGACAGCCGTCAGAATGCGTGACCCACAAAAAAATATATTGTTTTTTTAAGAATGTGTGTTCCCACCCTAACTGCTTCCCAAATGTATTAAAACTTCGAAAGATGGTTGTGGTAGTTATTTCATCAATTCACACTAATCTGGGGCCATGTTTTCGGAATTAGAGTCATCATAGAGCCATTACCATATAGGTCACCATTTCTGACGGCCGTCAGAATGTGTGACCCACAAAAATATATATTGTTTTTTTAAGAATGTGTGTTCCCACCCTTGCTCCTTACCAAATGTATTAACACTTCTAAAGATGGTTTGGGGTAGTTATTTTATAATTTCACACTAATCTGGAGCATTTGTTCGGAATTTAGAGTCATCATAGAGCCAATACCACATAGGTCACCATTTCTGACGGCCGTCAGAATGTGTGACCCACAAACAAAAGGATTTAAGCATGTGTGTTCCCACCCAAACTGCTTCCCATATGTATTTAAACTTCGAAATAAGCTTTGGGGTAGTTATTTCACACTAATCTGGAGCAATTTTTTCGGGATTTAGAGTCATCATAGAGCCAATACCACATAGGTCACCATTTCTGACGGCCGTCAGAATGTGTGACCCACGAAAAATAATTCGTTTTTTTAAGAATGTGTGTTCCCACCCTTGCTCCTTACCAAATGTATTAACACTTCTAAAGATGGTTTGGGGTAGTTATTTTATAATTTCACACTAATCTGGAGCATTTTTTTCGGGATTTAGAGTCATCATAGAGCCAATACCACATAGGTCACCATTTCTGACGGCCGTCAGAATGTGTGACCCACGGAAAATAATTCGTTTTTTAAGAATGTGTGTTCCCATCCTATCTGCTTCCCAAATGTATTAACACTTCTAAAGATGGTTTTGGGTAGTTATTTTATAATTTCACACTAATCTGGAGCATTTTTTTCGGGATTTATAGTCATCATAGAGCCAATACCACATAGGTCACCATTTCTGACGGCCGTCAGAATGTGTGACCCACGAAAAATAATTCGTTTTTTTAAGAATGTGTGTTCCCACCCTTGCTCCTTACCAAATGTCTTAACACTTCTAAAGATGGTTTGGGGTAGTTATTTTATAATTTCACACTAATCTGGAGCATTTTTTTCGGGATTTAGAGTCATCATAGAGCCAATACCACATAGGTCACCATTTCTGACGGCCGTCAGAATGTGTGACCCACAAACAAAAGGATTTAAGCATGTGTGTTCCCACCCAAACTGCTTCCCATATGTATTTAAACTTCGAAATAAGCTTTGGGGTAGTTATTTCACACTAATCTGGAGCAATTTTTTCGGGATTTAGAGTCATCATAGAGCCAATACCACATAGGTCACCATTTCTGACGGCCGTCAGAATGTGTGACCCACGAAAAATAATTCGTTTTTTTAAGAATGTGTGTTCCCACCCTTGCTCCTTACCAAATGTATTAACACTTCTAAAGATGGTTTGGGGTAGTTATTTTATAATTTCACACTAATCTGGAGCATTTTTTTCGGGATTTAGAGTCATCATAGAGCCAATACCACATAGGTCACCATTTCTGACGGCCGTCAGAATGTGTGACCCACGGAAAATAATTCGTTTTTTAAGAATGTGTGTTCCCATCCTATCTGCTTCCCAAATGTATTAACACTTCTAAAGATGGTTTTGGGTAGTTATTTTATAATTTCACACTAATCTGGAGCATTTTTTTCGGGATTTAGAGTCATCATAGAGCCAATACCACATAGGTCACCATTTCTGACGGCCGTCAGAATGTGTGACCCACAAACAAAAGGATTTAAGCATGTGTGTTCCCACCCAAACTGCTTCCCATATGTATTTAAACTTCGAAATAAGATTTGGGGTAGTTATTTCACACTAATTTGGAGCAATTTCTTCGGGATTTAGAGTTATCATAGAGCCAATACCACATAGGTCACCATTTCTGACGGCCGTCAGAATGTTTGACCCACGAAAAATAATTCGTTTTTTTAAGAATGTGTGTTCCCACCCTTGCTCCTTACCAAATGTCTTAACACTTCTAAAGATGGTTTGGGGTAGTTATTTTATAATTTCACACTAATCTGGAGCATTTTTTTCGGGATTTAGAGTCATCATAGAGCCAATACCACATAGGTCACCATTTCTGACGGCCGTCAGAATGTGTGACCCACAAACAAAAGGATTTAAGTATGTGTGTTCCCACCCAAACTGCTTCCCATATGTATTTAAACTTCGAAATAAGCTTTGGGGTAGTTATTTCACACTAATCTGGAGCAATTTTTTCGGGATTTAGAGTCATCATAGAGCCAATACCACATAGGTCACCATTTCTGACGGCCGTCAGAATGTGTGACCCACGAAAAATAATTCGTTTTTTTAAGAATGTGTGTTCCCACCCTTGCTCCTTACCAAATGTATTAACACTTCTAAAGATGGTTTGGGGTAGTTATTTCATCAATTCACACTAATCTGGAGCATTTTTTTCGGGATTTAGAGTCATCATAGAGAAAATACCACATAGGTCACCATTTCTGACGGCCGTCAGAATGTGTGACCCACGAAAAATAATTCGTTTTTTTTAAGAATGTGTGTTCCCACCCTTGCTCCTTACCAAATGTATTAACACTTCTAAAGATGGTTTGGGGTAGTTATTTCATCAATTCACACTAATCTGGAGCATTTTTTTCGGGATTTAGAGTCATCATAGAGCCAATACCACATAGGTCACCATTTCTGACGGCCGTCAGAATGTGTGACCCACGAAAAATAATTCGTTTTTTTTAAGAATGTGTGTTCCCACCCTTGCTCCTTACCAAATGTATTAACACTTCGAAAGATGGTTTGGGGTAGTTATTTCATCAATTCACACTAATCTGGAGCATTTTTTTCGGGATTTATAGTCATCATAGAGCCAATACCACATAGGTCACCATTTCTGACGGCCGTCAGAATGTGTGACCCACGAAAAATAATTCGTTTTTTTAAGAATGTGTGTTCCCACCCTTGCTCCTTACCAAATGTCTTAACACTTCTAAAGATGGTTTGGGGTAGTTATTTTATAATTTCACACTAATCTGGAGCATTTTTTTCGGGATTTAGAGTCATCATAGAGCCAATACCACATAGGTCACCATTTCTGACGGCCGTCAGAATGTGTGACCCACAAACAAAAGGATTTAAGCATGTGTGTTCCCACCCAAACTGCTTCCCATATGTATTTAAACTTCGAAATAAGCTTTGGGGTAGTTATTTCACACTAATCTGGAGCAATTTTTTCGGGATTTAGAGTCATCATAGAGCCAATACCACATAGGTCACCATTTCTGACGGCCGTCAGAATGTGTGACCCACGAAAAATAATTCGTTTTTTTAAGAATGTGTGTTCCCACCCTTGCTCCTTACCAAATGTATTAACACTTCTAAAGATGGTTTGGGGTAGTTATTTTATAATTTCACACTAATCTGGAGCATTTTTTTCGGGATTTAGAGTCATCATAGAGCCAATACCACATAGGTCACCATTTCTGACGGCCGTCAGAATGTGTGACCCACGGAAAATAATTCGTTTTTTAAGAATGTGTGTTCCCATCCTATCTGCTTCCCAAATGTATTAACACTTCTAAAGATGGTTTTGGGTAGTTATTTTATAATTTCACACTAATCTGGAGCATTTTTTTCGGGATTTAGAGTCATCATAGAGCCAATACCACATAGGTCACCATTTCTGACGGCCGTCAGAATGTGTGACCCACAAACAAAAGGATTTAAGCATGTGTGTTCCCACCCAAACTGCTTCCCATATGTATTTAAACTTCGAAATAAGATTTGGGGTAGTTATTTCACACTAATTTGGAGCAATTTCTTCGGGATTTAGAGTTATCATAGAGCCAATACCACATAGGTCACCATTTCTGACGGCCGTCAGAATGTTTGACCCACGAAAAATAATTCGTTTTTTTAAGAATGTGTGTTCCCACCCTTGCTCCTTACCAAATGTCTTAACACTTCTAAAGATGGTTTGGGGTAGTTATTTTATAATTTCACACTAATCTGGAGCATTTTTTTCGGGATTTAGAGTCATCATAGAGCCAATACCACATAGGTCACCATTTCTGACGGCCGTCAGAATGTGTGACCCACAAACAAAAGGATTTAAGTATGTGTGTTCCCACCCAAACTGCTTCCCATATGTATTTAAACTTCGAAATAAGCTTTGGGGTAGTTATTTCACACTAATCTGGAGCAATTTTTTCGGGATTTAGAGTCATCATAGAGCCAATACCACATAGGTCACCATTTCTGACGGCCGTCAGAATGTGTGACCCACGAAAAATAATTCGTTTTTTTAAGAATGTGTGTTCCCACCCTTGCTCCTTACCAAATGTATTAACACTTCTAAAGATGGTTTGGGGTAGTTATTTCATCAATTCACACTAATCTGGAGCATTTTTTTCGGGATTTAGAGTCATCATAGAGAAAATACCACATAGGTCACCATTTCTGACGGCCGTCAGAATGTGTGACCCACGAAAAATAATTCGTTTTTTTTAAGAATGTGTGTTCCCACCCTTGCTCCTTACCAAATGTATTAACACTTCTAAAGATGGTTTGGGGTAGTTATTTCATCAATTCACACTAATCTGGAGCATTTTTTTCGGGATTTAGAGTCATCATAGAGCCAATACCACATAGGTCACCATTTCTGACGGCCGTCAGAATGTGTGACCCACAAACAAAAGGATTTAAGTATGTGTGTTCCCACCCAAACTGCTTCCCATATGTATTTAAACTTCGAAATAAGCTTTGGGGTAGTTATTTCACACTAATCTGGAGCAATTTTTTCGGGATTTAGAGTCATCATAGAGCCAATACCACATAGGTCACCATTTCTGACGGCCGTCAGAATGTGTGACCCACGAAAAATAATTCGTTTTTTTAAGAATGTGTGTTCCCACCCTTGCTCCTTACCAAATGTATTAACACTTCTAAAGATGGTTTGGGGTAGTTATTTCATCAATTCACACTAATCTGGAGCATTTTTTTCGGGATTTAGAGTCATCATAGAGAAAATACCACATAGGTCACCATTTCTGACGGCCGTCAGAATGTGTGACCCACGAAAAATAATTCGTTTTTTTTAAGAATGTGTGTTCCCACCCTTGCTCCTTACCAAATGTATTAACACTTCTAAAGATGGTTTGGGGTAGTTATTTCATCAATTCACACTAATCTGGAGCATTTTTTTCGGGATTTATAGTCATCATAGAGCCAATACCACATAGGTCACCATTTCTGACGGCCGTCAGAATGTGTGACCCACGAAAAATAATTCGTTTTTTTAAGAATGTGTGTTCCCACCCTTGCTCCTTACCAAATGTCTTAACACTTCTAAAGATGGTTTGGGGTAGTTATTTTATAATTTCACACTAATCTGGAGCATTTTTTTCGGGATTTAGAGTCATCATAGAGCCAATACCACATAGGTCACCATTTCTGACGGCCGTCAGAATGTGTGACCCACAAACAAAAGGATTTAAGCATGTGTGTTCCCACCCAAACTGCTTCCCATATGTATTTAAACTTCGAAATAAGCTTTGGGGTAGTTATTTCACACTAATCTGGAGCAATTTTTTCGGGATTTAGAGTCATCATAGAGCCAATACCACATAGGTCACCATTTCTGACGGCCGTCAGAATGTGTGACCCACGAAAAATAATTCGTTTTTTTAAGAATGTGTGTTCCCACCCTTGCTCCTTACCAAATGTATTAACACTTCTAAAGATGGTTTGGGGTAGTTATTTTATAATTTCACACTAATCTGGAGCATTTTTTTCGGGATTTAGAGTCATCATAGAGCCAATACCACATAGGTCACCATTTCTGACGGCCGTCAGAATGTGTGACCCACAAACAAAAGGATTTAAGTATGTGTGTTCCCACCCAAACTGCTTCCCATATGTATTTAAACTTCGAAATAAGCTTTGGGGTAGTTATTTCACACTAATCTGGAGCAATTTTTTCGGGATTTAGAGTCATCATAGAGCCAATACCACATAGGTCACCATTTCTGACGGCCGTCAGAATGTGTGACCCACGAAAAATAATTCGTTTTTTTAAGAATGTGTGTTCCCACCCTTGCTCCTTACCAAATGTATTAACACTTCTAAAGATGGTTTGGGGTAGTTATTTCATCAATTCACACTAATCTGGAGCATTTTTTTCGGGATTTAGAGTCATCATAGAGAAAATACCACATAGGTCACCATTTCTGACGGCCGTCAGAATGTGTGACCCACGAAAAATAATTCGTTTTTTTTAAGAATGTGTGTTCCCACCCTTGCTCCTTACCAAATGTATTAACACTTCTAAAGATGGTTTGGGGTAGTTATTTCATCAATTCACACTAATCTGGAGCATTTTTTTCGGGATTTAGAGTCATCATAGAGCCAATACCACATAGGTCACCATTTCTGACGGCCGTCAGAATGTGTGACCCACAAACAAAAGGATTTAAGTATGTGTGTTCCCACCCAAACTGCTTCCCATATGTATTTAAACTTCGAAATAAGCTTTGGGGTAGTTATTTCACACTAATCTGGAGCAATTTTTTCGGGATTTAGAGTCATCATAGAGCCAATACCACATAGGTCACCATTTCTGACGGCCGTCAGAATGTGTGACCCACGAAAAATAATTCGTTTTTTTAAGAATGTGTGTTCCCACCCTTGCTCCTTACCAAATGTATTAACACTTCTAAAGATGGTTTGGGGTAGTTATTTCATCAATTCACACTAATCTGGAGCATTTTTTTCGGGATTTAGAGTCATCATAGAGAAAATACCACATAGGTCACCATTTCTGACGGCCGTCAGAATGTGTGACCCACGAAAAATAATTCGTTTTTTTTAAGAATGTGTGTTCCCACCCTTGCTCCTTACCAAATGTATTAACACTTCTAAAGATGGTTTGGGGTAGTTATTTCATCAATTCACACTAATCTGGAGCATTTTTTTCGGGATTTATAGTCATCATAGAGCCAATACCACATAGGTCACCATTTCTGACGGCCGTCAGAATGTGTGACCCACGAAAAATAATTCGTTTTTTTAAGAATGTGTGTTCCCACCCTTGCTCCTTACCAAATGTCTTAACACTTCTAAAGATGGTTTGGGGTAGTTATTTTATAATTTCACACTAATCTGGAGCATTTTTTTCGGGATTTAGAGTCATCATAGAGCCAATACCACATAGGTCACCATTTCTGACGGCCGTCAGAATGTGTGACCCACAAACAAAAGGATTTAAGCATGTGTGTTCCCACCCAAACTGCTTCCCATATGTATTTAAACTTCGAAATAAGCTTTGGGGTAGTTATTTCACACTAATCTGGAGCAATTTTTTCGGGATTTAGAGTCATCATAGAGCCAATACCACATAGGTCACCATTTCTGACGGCCGTCAGAATGTGTGACCCACGAAAAATAATTCGTTTTTTTAAGAATGTGTGTTCCCACCCTTGCTCCTTACCAAATGTATTAACACTTCTAAAGATGGTTTGGGGTAGTTATTTTATAATTTCACACTAATCTGGAGCATTTTTTTCGGGATTTAGAGTCATCATAGAGCCAATACCACATAGGTCACCATTTCTGACGGCCGTCAGAATGTGTGACCCACGGAAAATAATTCGTTTTTTAAGAATGTGTGTTCCCATCCTATCTGCTTCCCAAATGTATTAACACTTCTAAAGATGGTTTTGGGTAGTTATTTTATAATTTCACACTAATCTGGAGCATTTTTTTCGGGATTTAGAGTCATCATAGAGCCAATACCACATAGGTCACCATTTCTGACGGCCGTCAGAATGTGTGACCCACAAACAAAAGGATTTAAGCATGTGTGTTCCCACCCAAACTGCTTCCCATATGTATTTAAACTTCGAAATAAGATTTGGGGTAGTTATTTCACACTAATTTGGAGCAATTTCTTCGGGATTTAGAGTTATCATAGAGCCAATACCACATAGGTCACCATTTCTGACGGCCGTCAGAATGTTTGACCCACGAAAAATAATTCGTTTTTTTAAGAATGTGTGTTCCCACCCTTGCTCCTTACCAAATGTCTTAACACTTCTAAAGATGGTTTGGGGTAGTTATTTTATAATTTCACACTAATCTGGAGCATTTTTTTCGGGATTTAGAGTCATCATAGAGCCAATACCACATAGGTCACCATTTCTGACGGCCGTCAGAATGTGTGACCCACAAACAAAAGGATTTAAGCATGTGTGTTCCCACCCAAACTGCTTCCCATATGTATTTAAACTTCGAAATAAGCTTTGGGGTAGTTATTTCACACTAATCTGGAGCAATTTTTTCGGGATTTAGAGTCATCATAGAGCCAATACCACATAGGTCACCATTTCTGACGGCCGTCAGAATGTGTGACCCACGAAAAATAATTCGTTTTTTTAAGAATGTGTGTTCCCACCCTTGCTCCTTACCAAATGTATTAACACTTCTAAAGATGGTTTGGGGTAGTTATTTCATCAATTCACACTAATCTGGAGCATTTCTTTCGGGATTTATAGTCATCATAGAGCCAATACCACATAGGTCACCATTTCTGACGGCCGTCAGAATGTGTGACCCACGGAAAATAATTCGTTTTTTAAGAATGTGTGTTCCCATCCTATCTGCTTCCCAAATGTATTAAAACTTCGAAAGATGGTTGTGGTAGTTATTTCATCAATTCACAGTAATCTGGAGCCATGTTTTCGGAATTAGAGTCATCATAGAGCCAATACCACATAGGTCACCATTTCTGACGGCCGTCAGAATGTGTGACCCACGGAAAATAATTCGTTTTTTAAGAATGTGTGTTCCCACCCTATCTGCTTCCCAAATGTATTAACACTTCTAAAGATGGTTTGGGGTAGTGATTTTATAATTTCACACTAATCTGGAGCATTTTTTTCGGGATTTAGAGTCATCATAGAGCCAATACCACATAGGTCACCATTTCTGACGGCCGTCAGAATGTGTGACCCACGAAAAATAATTCGTTTTTTTAAGAACGTGTGTTC
Organism: Hypomesus nipponensis; assembly: GCF_054491055.1. Lineage (NCBI taxonomy): Eukaryota > Metazoa > Chordata > Actinopteri > Osmeriformes > Osmeridae > Hypomesus > Hypomesus nipponensis. Next base: position 8,578,884 of record NC_140385.1, read on the forward strand.
CCACCCTTGCTCCTTACCAAATGTCTTAACACTTCTAAAGATGGTTTGGGGTAGTTATTTTATAATTTCACACTAATCTGGAGCATTTTTTTCGGGATTTAGAGTCATCATAGAGCCAATACCACATAGGTCACCATTTCTGACGGCCGTCAGAATGTGTGACCCACAAACAAAAGGATTTAAGCATGTGTGTTCCCACCCAAACTGCTTCCCATATGTATTTAAACTTCGAAATAAGCTTTGGGGTAGTTATTTCACACTAATCTGGAGCAATTTTTTCGGGATTTAGAGTCATCATAGAGCCAATACCACATAGGTCACCATTTCTGACGGCCGTCAGAATGTGTGACCCACGAAAAATAATTCGTTTTTTTAAGAATGTGTGTTCCCACCCTTGCTCCTTACCAAATGTATTAACACTTCTAAAGATGGTTTGGGGTAGTTATTTCATCAATTCACACTAATCTGGAGCATTTCTTTCGGGATTTATAGTCATCATAGAGCCAATACCACATAGGTCACCATTTCTGACGGCCGTCAGAATGTGTGACCCACGGAAAATAATTCGTTTTTTAAGAATGTGTGTTCCCATCCTATCTGCTTCCCAAATGTATTAAAACTTCGAAAGATGGTTGTGGTAGTTATTTCATCAATTCACAGTAATCTGGAGCCATGTTTTCGGAATTAGAGTCATCATAGAGCCAATACCACATAGGTCACCATTTCTGACGGCCGTCAGAATGTGTGACCCACGGAAAATAATTCGTTTTTTAAGAATGTGTGTTCCCACCCTATCTGCTTCCCAAATGTATTAACACTTCTAAAGATGGTTTGGGGTAGTGATTTTATAATTTCACACTAATCTGGAGCATTTTTTTCGGGATTTAGAGTCATCATAGAGCCAATACCACATAGGTCACCATTTCTGACGGCCGTCAGAATGTGTGACCCACGAAAAATAATTCGTTTTTTTAAGAACGTGTGTTCCCACCCTTGCTCCTTACCAAATGTCTTAACACTTCTAAAGATGGTTTGGGGTAGTTATTTTATAATTTCACACTAATCTGGAGCATTTTTTTCGGGATTTAGAGTCATCATAGAGCCAATACCACATGGGTCACCATTTCTGACGGCCGTCAGAATGTGTGACCCACAAACAAAAGGATTTAAGCATGTGTGTTCCCACCCAAACTGCTTCCCATATGTATTTAAACTTCGAAATAAGCTTTGGGGTAGTTATTTCACACTAATCTGGAGCAATTTTTTCGGGATTTAGAGTCATCATAGAGCCTGTACCACATAGGTCACCATTTCTGACGGCCGTCAGAATATGTGACCCACAAAAAAATATATTGTTTTTTTAAGAATGTGTGTTCCCACCCTTGCTCCTTACCAAAAGTATTAACACTTCTAAAGATGGTTTGGGGTAGTTATTTTATAATTTCACACTAATCTGGAGCATTTTTTTCGGGATTTAGAGTCATCATAGAGCCAATACCACATAGGTCACCATTTCTGACGGCCGTCAGAATGTGTGACCCACGGAAAATAATTTGTTTTTTAAGAATGTGTGTTCCCACCCTATCTGCTTCCCAAATGTATTAAAACTTCGAAAGATGGTTGTGGTAGTTATTTCATCAATTCACAGTAATCTGGAGCCATGTTTTCGGAATTAGAGTCATCATAGAGCCAATACCACATAGGTCACCATTTCTGACGGCCGTCAGAATGTGTGACCCACGGAAAATAATTCGTTTTTTAAGAATGTGTGTTCCCATCCTATCTGCTTCCCAAATGTATTAACACTTCTAAAGATGGTTTGGGGTAGTTATTTTATAATTTCACACTAATCTGGAGCATTTTTTTCGGGATTTAGAGTCATCATAGAGCCAATACCACATGGGTCACCATTTCTGACGGCCGTCAGAATGTGTGACCCACAAACAAAAGGATTTAAGCATGTGTGTTCCCACCCAAACTGCTTCCCATATGTATTTAAACTTCGAAATAAGCTTTGGGGTAGTTATTTCACACTAATCTGGAGCAATTTCTTCGGGATTTAGAGTTATCATAGAGCCAATACCACATAGGTCACCATTTCTGACGGCCGTCAGAATGTTTGACCCACGAAAAATAATTCGTTTTTTTAAGAATGTGTGTTCCCACCCTTGCTCCTTACCAAATGTCTTAACACTTCTAAAGATGGTTTGGGGTAGTTATTTTATAATTTCACACTAATCTGGAGCATTTTTTTCGGGATTTAGAGTCATCATAGAGCCAATACCACATAGGTCACCATTTCTGACGGCCGTCAGAATGTGTGACCCACGGAAAATAATTCGTTTTTTAAGAATGTGTGTTCCCATCCTATCTGCTTCCCAAATGTATTAAAACTTCGAAAGATGGTTGTGGTAGTTATTTCATCAATTCACACTAATCTGGAGCCATGTTTTCGGAATTAGAGTCATCATAGAGCCAATACCACATAGGTCACCATTTCTGACGGCCGTCAGAATGTGTGACCCACGGAAAATAATTCGTTTTTTAAGAATGTGTGTTCCCATCCTATCTGCTTCCCAAATGTATTAACACTTCTAAAGATGGTTTGGGGTAGTTATTTTATAATTTCACACTAATCTGGAGCATGTTTTTCGGGATTTAGAGTCATCATAGAGCCAATACCACATGGGTCACCATTTCTGACGGCCGTCAGAATGTGTGACCCACAAACAAAAGGATTTAAGCATGTGTGTTCCCACCCAAACTGCTTCCCATATGTATTTAAACTTCGAAATAAGATTTGGGGTAGTTATTTCACACTAATTTGGAGCAATTTCTTCGGGATTTAGAGTTATCATAGAGCCAATACCACATAGGTCACCATTTCTGACGGCCGTCAGAATGTTTGACCCACGAAAAATAATTCGTTTTTTTAAGAATGTGTGTTCCCACCCTTGCTCCTTACCAAATGTATTAACACTTCTAAAGATGGTTTGGGGTAGTTATTTCATCAATTCACACTAATCTGGAGCATTTTTTTCGGGATTTATAGTCATCATAGAGCCAATACCACATAGGTCACCATTTCTGACGGCCGTCAGAATGTGTGACCCACGGAAAATAATTCGTTTTTTAAGAATGTGTGTTCCCATCCTATCTGCTTCCCAAATGTATTAAAACTTCGAAAGATGGTTTGGGGTAGTTATTTCATCAATTCACACTAATCTGGAGCATTTTTTTCGGGATTTATAGTCATCATAGAGCCAATACCACATAGGTCACCATTTCTGACGGCCGTCAGAATGTGTGACCCACGAAAAATAATTCGTTTTTTTAAGAATGTGTGTTCCCACCCTTGCTCCTTACCAAATGTCTTAACACTTCTAAAGATGGTTTGGGGTAGTTATTTTATAATTTCACACTAATCTGGAGCATTTTTTTCGGGATTTAGAGTCATCATAGAGCCAATACCACATAGGTCACCATTTCTGACGGCCGTCAGAATGTGTGACCCACAAACAAAAGGATTTAAGCATGTGTGTTCCCACCCAAACTGCTTCCCATATGTATTTAAACTTCGAAATAAGCTTTGGGGTAGTTATTTCACACTAATCTGGAGCAATTTTTTCGGGATTTAGAGTCATCATAGAGCCAATACCACATAGGTCACCATTTCTGACGGCCGTCAGAATGTGTGACCCACGAAAAATAATTCGTTTTTTTAAGAATGTGTGTTCCCACCCTTGCTCCTTACCAAATGTATTAACACTTCTAAAGATGGTTTGGGGTAGTTATTTTATAATTTCACACTAATCTGGAGCATTTTTTTCGGGATTTAGAGTCATCATAGAGCCAATACCACATAGGTCACCATTTCTGACGGCCGTCAGAATGTGTGACCCACGGAAAATAATTCGTTTTTTAAGAATGTGTGTTCCCATCCTATCTGCTTCCCAAATGTATTAACACTTCTAAAGATGGTTTTGGGTAGTTATTTTATAATTTCACACTAATCTGGAGCATTTTTTTCGGGATTTAGAGTCATTATAGAGCCAATACCACATAGGTCACCATTTCTGACGGCCGTCAGAATGTGTGACCCACAAACAAAAGGATTTAAGCATGTGTGTTCCCACCCAAACTGCTTCCCATATGTATTTAAACTTCGAAATAAGATTTGGGGTAGTTATTTCACACTAATTTGGAGCAATTTCTTCGGGATTTAGAGTTATCATAGAGCCAATACCACATAGGTCACCATTTCTGACGGCCGTCAGAATGTTTGACCCACGAAAGATAATTCGTTTTTTTAAGAATGTGTGTTCCCACCCTTGCTCCTTACCAAATGTCTTAACACTTCTAAAGATGGTTTGGGGTAGTTATTTTATAATTTCACACTAATCTGGAGCATTTTTTTCGGGATTTAGAGTCATCATAGAGCCAATACCACATAGGTCACCATTTCTGACGGCCGTCAGAATGTGTGACCCACAAACAAAAGGATTTAAGTATGTGTGTTCCCACCCAAACTGCTTCCCATATGTATTTAAACTTCGAAATAAGCTTTGGGGTAGTTATTTCACACTAATCTGGAGCAATTTTTTCGGGATTTAGAGTCATCATAGAGCCAATACCACATAGGTCACCATTTCTGACGGCCGTCAGAATGTGTGACCCACGAAAAATAATTCGTTTTTTTAAGAATGTGTGTTCCCACCCTTGCTCCTTACCAAATGTATTAACACTTCTAAAGATGGTTTGGGGTAGTTATTTCATCAATTCACACTAATCTGGAGCATTTTTTTCGGGATTTAGAGTCATCATAGAGAAAATACCACATAGGTCACCATTTCTGACGGCCGTCAGAATGTGTGACCCACGAAAAATAATTCGTTTTTTTTAAGAATGTGTGTTCCCACCCTTGCTCCTTACCAAATGTATTAACACTTCTAAAGATGGTTTGGGGTAGTTATTTCATCAATTCACACTAATCTGGAGCATTTTTTTCGGGATTTATAGTCATCATAGAGCCAATACCACATAGGTCACCATTTCTGACGGCCGTCAGAATGTGTGACCCACGAAAAATAATTCGTTTTTTTAAGAATGTGTGTTCCCACCCTTGCTCCTTACCAAATGTCTTAACACTTCTAAAGATGGTTTGGGGTAGTTATTTTATAATTTCACACTAATCTGGAGCATTTTTTTCGGGATTTAGAGTCATCATAGAGCCAATACCACATAGGTCACCATTTCTGACGGCCGTCAGAATGTGTGACCCACAAACAAAAGGATTTAAGCATGTGTGTTCCCACCCAAACTGCTTCCCATATGTATTTAAACTTCGAAATAAGCTTTGGGGTAGTTATTTCACACTAATCTGGAGCAATTTTTTCGGGATTTAGAGTCATCATAGAGCCAATACCACATAGGTCACCATTTCTGACGGCCGTCAGAATGTGTGACCCACGAAAAATAATTCGTTTTTTTAAGAATGTGTGTTCCCACCCTTGCTCCTTACCAAATGTATTAACACTTCTAAAGATGGTTTGGGGTAGTTATTTTATAATTTCACACTAATCTGGAGCATTTTTTTCGGGATTTAGAGTCATCATAGAGCCAATACCACATAGGTCACCATTTCTGACGGCCGTCAGAATGTGTGACCCACGGAAAATAATTCGTTTTTTAAGAATGTGTGTTCCCATCCTATCTGCTTCCCAAATGTATTAACACTTCTAAAGATGGTTTTGGGTAGTTATTTTATAATTTCACACTAATCTGGAGCATTTTTTTCGGGATTTAGAGTCATCATAGAGCCAATACCACATAGGTCACCATTTCTGACGGCCGTCAGAATGTGTGACCCACAAACAAAAGGATTTAAGCATGTGTGTTCCCACCCAAACTGCTTCCCATATGTATTTAAACTTCGAAATAAGATTTGGGGTAGTTATTTCACACTAATTTGGAGCAATTTCTTCGGGATTTAGAGTTATCATAGAGCCAATACCACATAGGTCACCATTTCTGACGGCCGTCAGAATGTTTGACCCACGAAAAATAATTCGTTTTTTTAAGAATGTGTGTTCCCACCCTTGCTCCTTACCAAATGTCTTAACACTTCTAAAGATGGTTTGGGGTAGTTATTTTATAATTTCACACTAATCTGGAGCATTTTTTTCGGGATTTAGAGTCATCATAGAGCCAATACCACATAGGTCACCATTTCTGACGGCCGTCAGAATGTGTGACCCACAAACAAAAGGATTTAAGCATGTGTGTTCCCACCCAAACTGCTTCCCATATGTATTTAAACTTCGAAATAAGCTTTGGGGTAGTTATTTCACACTAATCTGGAGCATTTTTTTCGGGATTTAGAGTCATCATAGAGCCAATACCACATAGGTCACCATTTCTGACGGCCGTCAGAATGTGTGACCCACGAAAAATAATTCGTTTTTTTAAGAATGTGTGTTCCCACCCTTGCTCCTTACCAAATGTATTAACACTTCTAAAGATGGTTTGGGGTAGTTATTTCATCAATTCACACTAATCTGGAGCATTTCTTTCGGGATTTATAGTCATCATAGAGCCAATACCACATAGGTCACCATTTCTGACGGCCGTCAGAATGTGTGACCCACGGAAAATAATTCGTTTTTTAAGAATGTGTGTTCCCATCCTATCTGCTTCCCAAATGTATTAAAACTTCGAAAGATGGTTGTGGTAGTTATTTCATCAATTCACAGTAATCTGGAGCCATGTTTTCGGAATTAGAGTCATCATAGAGCCAATACCACATAGGTCACCATTTCTGACGGCCGTCAGAATGTGTGACCCACGGAAAATAATTCGTTTTTTAAGAATGTGTGTTCCCACCCTATCTGCTTCCCAAATGTATTAACACTTCTAAAGATGGTTTGGGGTAGTGATTTTATAATTTCACACTAATCTGGAGCATTTTTTTCGGGATTTAGAGTCATCATAGAGCCAATACCACATAGGTCACCATTTCTGACGGCCGTCAGAATGTGTGACCCACGAAAAATAATTCGTTTTTTTAAGAACGTGTGTTCCCACCCTTGCTCCTTACCAAATGTCTTAACACTTCTAAAGATGGTTTGGGGTAGTTATTTTATAATTTCACACTAATCTGGAGCATTTTTTTCGGGATTTAGAGTCATCATAGAGCCAATACCACATGGGTCACCATTTCTGACGGCCGTCAGAATGTGTGACCCACAAACAAAAGGATTTAAGCATGTGTGTTCCCACCCAAACTGCTTCCCATATGTATTTAAACTTCGAAATAAGCTTTGGGGTAGTTATTTCACACTAATCTGGAGCAATTTTTTCGGGATTTAGAGTCATCATAGAGCCTGTACCACATAGGTCACCATTTCTGACGGCCGTCAGAATATGTGACCCACAAAAAAATATATTGTTTTTTTAAGAATGTGTGTTCCCACCCTTGCTCCTTACCAAAAGTATTAACACTTCTAAAGATGGTTTGGGGTAGTTATTTTATAATTTCACACTAATCTGGAGCATTTTTTTCGGGATTTAGAGTCATCATAGAGCCAATACCACATAGGTCACCATTTCTGACGGCCGTCAGAATGTGTGACCCACGGAAAATAATTTGTTTTTTAAGAATGTGTGTTCCCACCCTATCTGCTTCCCAAATGTATTAAAACTTCGAAAGATGGTTGTGGTAGTTATTTCATCAATTCACAGTAATCTGGAGCCATGTTTTCGGAATTAGAGTCATCATAGAGCCAATACCACATAGGTCACCATTTCTGACGGCCGTCAGAATGTGTGACCCACGGAAAATAATTCGTTTTTTAAGAATGTGTGTTCCCATCCTATCTGCTTCCCAAATGTATTAACACTTCTAAAGATGGTTTGGGGTAGTTATTTTATAATTTCACACTAATCTGGAGCATTTTTTTCGGGATTTAGAGTCATCATAGAGCCAATACCACATGGGTCACCATTTCTGACGGCCGTCAGAATGTGTGACCCACAAACAAAAGGATTTAAGCATGTGTGTTCCCACCCAAACTGCTTCCCATATGTATTTAAACTTCGAAATAAGCTTTGGGGTAGTTATTTCACACTAATCTGGAGCAATTTCTTCGGGATTTAGAGTTATCATAGAGCCAATACCACATAGGTCACCATTTCTGACGGCCGTCAGAATGTTTGACCCACGAAAAATAATTCGTTTTTTTAAGAATGTGTGTTCCCACCCTTGCTCCTTACCAAATGTCTTAACACTTCTAAAGATGGTTTGGGGTAGTTATTTTATAATTTCACACTAATCTGGAGCATTTTTTTCGGGATTTAGAGTCATCATAGAGCCAATACCAAATAGGTCACCATTTCTGACGGCCGTCAGAATGTGTGACCCACGGAAAATAATTCGTTTTTTAAGAATGTGTGTTCCCATCCTATCTGCTTCCCAAATGTATTAAAACTTCGAAAGATGGTTGTGGTAGTTATTTCATCAATTCACACTAATCTGGAGCCATGTTTTCGGAATTAGAGTCATCATAGAGCCAATACCACATAGGTCACCATTTCTGACGGCCGTCAGAATGTGTGACCCACGGAAAATAATTCGTTTTTTAAGAATGTGTGTTCCCATCCTATCTGCTTCCCAAATGTATTAACACTTCTAAAGATGGTTTGGGGTAGTTATTTTATAATTTCACACTAATCTGGAGCATGTTTTTCGGGATTTAGAGTCATCATAGAGCCAATACCACATGGGTCACCATTTCTGACGGCCGTCAGAATGTGTGACCCACAAACAAAAGGATTTAAGCATGTGTGTTCCCACCCAAACTGCTTCCCATATGTATTTAAACTTCGAAATAAGATTTGGGGTAGTTATTTCACACTAATCTGGAGCAATTTCTTCGGGATTTAGAGTTATCATAGAGCCAATACCACATAGGTCACCATTTCTGACGGCCGTCAGAATGTTTGACCCACGAAAAATAATTCGTTTTTTTAAGAATGTGTGTTCCCACCCTTGCTCCTTACCAAATGTCTTAACACTTCTAAAGATGGTTTGGGGTAGTTATTTTATAATTTCACACTAATCTGGAGCATTTTTTTCGGGATTTAGAGTCATCATAGAGCCAATACCACATAGGTCACCATTTCTGACGGCCGTCAGAATGTGTGACCCACAAACATAAGGATTTAAGCATGTGTGTTCCCACCCAAACTGCTTCCCATATGTATTTAAACTTCGAAATAAGCTTTGGGGTAGTTATTTCACACTAATCTGGAGCAATTTTTTCGGGATTTAGAGTCATCATAGAGCCAATACCACATAGGTCACCATTTCTGACGGCCGTCAGAATGTGTGACCCACGAAAAATAATTCGTTTTTTTAAGAATGTGTGTTCCCACCCTTGCTCCTTACCAAATGTCTTAACACTTCTAAAGATGGTTTGGGGTAGTTATTTTATAATTTCACACTAATCTGGAGCATTTTTTTCGGGATTTAGAGTCATCATAGAGCCAATACCACATAGGTCACCATTTCTGACGGCCGTCAGAATGTGTGACCCACAAACAAAAGGATTTAAGCATGTGTGTTCCCACCCAAACTGCTTCCCATATGTATTTAAACTTCGAAATAAGCTTTGGGGTAGTTATTTCACACTAATCTGGAGCAATTTTTTCGGGATTTAGAGTCATCATAGAGCCAATACCACATAGGTCACCATTTCTGACGGCCGTCAGAATGTGTGACCCACGAAAAATAATTCGTTTTTTTAAGAATGTGTGTTCCCACCCTTGCTCCTTACCAAATGTATTAACACTTCTAAAGATGGTTTGGGGTAGTTATTTCATCAATTCACACTAATCTGGAGCATTTTTTTCGGGATTTATAGTCATCATAGAGCCAATACCACATAGGTCACCATTTCTGACGGCCGTCAGAATGTGTGACCCACGGAAAATAATTCGTTTTTTAAGAATGTGTGTTCCCATCCTATCTGCTTCCCAAATGTATTAAAACTTCGAAAGATGGTTGTGGTAGTTATTTCATCAATTCACAGTAATCTGGAGCCATGTTTTCGGAATTAGAGTCATCATAGAGCCAATACCACATAGGTCACCATTTCTGACGGCCGTCAGAATGTGTGACCCACGGAAAATAATTCGTTTTTTAAGAATGTGTGTTCCCACCCTATCTGCTTCCCAAATGTATTAACACTTCTAAAGATGGTTTGGGGTAGTGATTTTATAATTTCACACTAATCTGGAGCATGTTTTTCGGGATTTAGAGTCATCATAGAGCCAATACCACATGGGTCACCATTTCTGACGGCCGTCAGAATGTGTGACCCACAAACAAAAGGATTTAAGCATGTGTGTTCCCACCCAAACTGCTTCCCATATGTATTTAAACTTCGAAATAAGATTTGGGGTAGTTATTTCACACTAATCTGGAGCAATTTCTTCGGGATTTAGAGTTATCATAGAGCCAATACCACATAGGTCACCATTTCTGACGGCCGTCAGAATGTTTGACCCACGAAAAATAATTCGTTTTTTTAAGAATGTGTGTTCCCACCCTTGCTCCTTACCAAATGTCTTAACACTTCTAAAGATGGTTTGGGGTAGTTATTTTATAATTTCACACTAATCTGGAGCATTTTTTTCGGGATTTAGAGTCATCATAGAGCCAATACCACATAGGTCACCATTTCTGACGGCCGTCAGAATGTGTGACCCACAAACATAAGGATTTAAGCATGTGTGTTCCCACCCAAACTGCTTCCCATATGTATTTAAACTTCGAAATAAGCTTTGGGGTAGTTATTTCACACTAATCTGGAGCAATTTTTTCGGGATTTAGAGTCATCATAGAGCCAATACCACATAGGTCACCATTTCTGACGGCCGTCAGAATGTGTGACCCACGAAAAATAATTCGTTTTTTTAAGAATGTGTGTTCCCACCCTTGCTCCTTACCAAATGTCTTAACACTTCTAAAGATGGTTTGGGGTAGTTATTTTATAATTTCACACTAATCTGGAGCATTTTTTTCGGGATTTAGAGTCATCATAGAGCCAATACCACATAGGTCACCATTTCTGACGGCCGTCAGAATGTGTGACCCACAAACAAAAGGATTTAAGCATGTGTGTTCCCACCCAAACTGCTTCCCATATGTATTTAAACTTCGAAATAAGCTTTGGGGTAGTTATTTCACACTAATCTGGAGCAATTTTTTCGGGATTTAGAGTCATCATAGAGCCAATACCACATAGGTCACCATTTCTGACGGCCGTCAGAATGTGTGACCCACGAAAAATAATTCGTTTTTTTAAGAATGTGTGTTCCCACCCTTGCTCCTTACCAAATGTCTTAACACTTCTAAAGATGGTTTGGGGTAGTTATTTTATAATTTCACACTAATCTGGAGCATTTTTTTCGGGATTTAGAGTCATCATAGAGCCAATACCACATAGGTCACCATTTCTGACGGCCGTCAGAATGTGTGACCCACAAACAAAAGGATTTAAGCATGTGTGTTCCCACCCAAACTGCTTCCCATATGTATTTAAACTTCGAAATAAGCTTTGGGGTAGTTATTTCACACTAATCTGGAGCAATTTTTTCGGGATTTAGAGTCATCATAGAGCCAATACCACATAGGTCACCATTTCTGACGGCCGTCAGAATGTGTGACCCACGAAAAATAATTCGTTTTTTTAAGAATGTGTGTTCCCACCCTTGCTCCTTACCAAATGTATTAACACTTCTAAAGATGGTTTGGGGTAGTTATTTTATAATTTCACACTAATCTGGAGCATTTTTTTCGGGATTTAGAGTCATCATAGAGCCAATACCACATAGGTCACCATTTCTGACGGCCGTCAGAATGTGTGACCCACGGAAAATAATTCGTTTTTTAAGAATGTGTGTTCCCATCCTATCTGCTTCCCAAATGTATTAACACTTCTAAAGATGGTTTTGGGTAGTTATTTTATAATTTCACACTAATCTGGAGCATTTTTTTCGGGATTTAGAGTCATCATAGAGCCAATACCACATAGGTCACCATTTCTGACGGCCGTCAGAATGTGTGACCCACAAACAAAAGGATTTAAGCATGTGTGTTCCCACCCAAACTGCTTCCCATATGTATTTAAACTTCGAAATAAGATTTGGGGTAGTTATTTCACACTAATCTGGAGCATTTTTTTCGGGATTTAGAGTCATCATAGAGCCAATACCACATAGGTCACCATTTCTGACGGCCGTCAGAATGTGTGACCCACAAACAAAAGGATTTAAGCATGTGTGTTCCCACCCAAACTGCTTCCCATATGTATTTAAACTTCGAAATAAGCTTTGGGGTAGTTATTTCACACTAATCTGGAGCAATTTTTTCGGGATTTAGAGTCATCATAGAGCCAATACCACATAGGTCACCATTTCTGACGGCCGTCAGAATGTGTGACCCACGAAAAATAATTCGTTTTTTTAAGAATGTGTGTTCCCACCCTTGCTCCTTACCAAATGTATTAACACTTCTAAAGATGGTTTGGGGTAGTTATTTTATAATTTCACACTAATCTGGAGCATTTTTTTCGGGATTTAGAGTCATCATAGAGCCAATACCACATAGGTCACCATTTCTGACGGCCGTCAGAATGTGTGACCCACGGAAAATAATTCGTTTTTTAAGAATGTGTGTTCCCATCCTATCTGCTTCCCAAATGTATTAACACTTCTAAAGATGGTTTTGGGTAGTTATTTTATAATTTCACACTAATCTGGAGCATTTTTTTCGGGATTTAGAGTCATCATAGAGCCAATACCACATAGGTCACCATTTCTGACGGCCGTCAGAATGTGTGACCCACAAACAAAAGGATTTAAGCATGTGTGTTCCCACCCAAACTGCTTCCCATATGTATTTAAACTTCGAAATAAGATTTGGGGTAGTTATTTCACACTAATTTGGAGCAATTTCTTCGGGATTTAGAGTTATCATAGAGCCAATACCACATAGGTCACCATTTCTGACGGCCGTCAGAATGTTTGACCCACGAAAAATAATTCGTTTTTTTAAGAATGTGTGTTCCCACCCTTGCTCCTTACCAAATGTCTTAACACTTCTAAAGATGGTTTGGGGTAGTTATTTTATAATTTCACACTAATCTGGAGCATTTTTTTCGGGATTTAGAGTCATCATAGAGCCAATACCACATAGGTCACCATTTCTGACGGCCGTCAGAATGTGTGACCCACAAACAAAAGGATTTAAGCATGTGTGTTCCCACCCAAACTGCTTCCCATATGTATTTAAACTTCGAAATAAGCTTTGGGGTAGTTATTTCACACTAATCTGGAGCAATTTTTTCGGGATTTAGAGTCATCATAGAGCCAATACCACATAGGTCACCATTTCTGACGGCCGTCAGAATGTGTGACCCACGAAAAATAATTCGTTTTTTTAAGAATGTGTGTTCCCACCCTTGCTCCTTACCAAATGTATTAACACTTCTAAAGATGGTTTGGGGTAGTTATTTCATCAATTCACACTAATCTGGAGCATTTCTTTCGGGATTTATAGTCATCATAGAGCCAATACCACATAGGTCACCATTTCTGACGGCCGTCAGAATGTGTGACCCACGGAAAATAATTCGTTTTTTAAGAATGTGTGTTCCCATCCTATCTGCTTTCCAAATGTATTAAAACTTCGAAAGATGGTTGTGGTAGTTATTTCATCAATTCACAGTAATCTGGAGCCATGTTTTCGGAATTAGAGTCATCATAGAGCCAATACCACATAGGTCACCATTTCTGACGGCCGTCAGAATGTGTGACCCACGGAAAATAATTCGTTTTTTAAGAATGTGTGTTCCCACCCTATCTGCTTCCCAAATGTATTAACACTTCTAAAGATGGTTTGGGGTAGTGATTTTATAATTTCACACTAATCTGGAGCATTTTTTTCGGGATTTAGAGTCATCATAGAGCCAATACCACATAGGTCACCATTTCTGACGGCCGTCAGAATGTGTGACCCACGAAAAATAATTCGTTTTTTTAAGAACGTGTGTTCCCACCCTTGCTCCTTACCAAATGTCTTAACACTTCTAAAGATGGTTTGGGGTAGTTATTTTATAATTTCACACTAATCTGGAGCATTTTTTTCGGGATTTAGAGTCATCATAGAGCCAATACCACATGGGTCACCATTTCTGACGGCCGTCAGAATGTGTGACCCACAAACAAAAGGATTTAAGCATGTGTGTTCCCACCCAAACTGCTTCCCATATGTATTTAAACTTCGAAATAAGCTTTGGGGTAGTTATTTCACACTAATCTGGAGCAATTTTTTCGGGATTTAGAGTCATCATAGAGCCTGTACCACATAGGTCACCATTTCTGACGGCCGTCAGAATATGTGACCCACAAAAAAATATATTGTTTTTTTAAGAATGTGTGTTCCCACCCTTGCTCCTTACCAAAAGTATTAACACTTCTAAAGATGGTTTGGGGTAGTTATTTTATAATTTCACACTAATCTGGAGCATTTTTTTCGGGATTTAGAGTCATCATAGAGCCAATACCACATAGGTCACCATTTCTGACGGCCGTCAGAATGTGTGACCCACGGAAAATAATTTGTTTTTTAAGAATGTGTGTTCCCACCCTATCTGCTTCCCAAATGTATTAAAACTTCGAAAGATGGTTGTGGTAGTTATTTCATCAATTCACACTAATCTGGAGCCATGTTTTCGGAATTAGAGTCATCATAGAGCCAATACCACATAGGTCACCATTTCTGACGGCCGTCAGAATGTGTGACCCACGGAAAATAATTCGTTTTTTAAGAATGTGTGTTCCCATCCTATCTGCTTCCCAAATGTATTAACACTTCTAAAGATGGTTTGGGGTAGTTATTTTATAATTTCACACTAATCTGGAGCATTTTTTTCGGGATTTAGAGTCATCATAGAGCCAATACCACATGGGTCACCATTTCTGACGGCCGTCAGAATGTGTGACCCACAAACAAAAGGATTTAAGCATGTGTGTTCCCACCCAAACTGCTTCCCATATGTATTTAAACTTCGAAATAAGCTTTGGGGTAGTTATTTCACACTAATCTGGAGCAATTTCTTCGGGATTTAGAGTTATCATAGAGCCAATACCACATAGGTCACCATTTCTGACGGCCGTCAGAATGTTTGACCCACGAAAAATAATTCGTTTTTTTAAGAATGTGTGTTCCCACCCTTGCTCCTTACCAAATGTCTTAACACTTCTAAAGATGGTTTGGGGTAGTTATTTTATAATTTCACACTAATCTGGAGCATTTTTTTCGGGATTTAGAGTCATCATAGAGCCAATACCACATAGGTCACCATTTCTGACGGCCGTCAGAATGTGTGACCCACGGAAAATAATTCGTTTTTTAAGAATGTGTGTTCCCATCCTATCTGCTTCCCAAATGTATTAAAACTTCGAAAGATGGTTGTGGTAGTTATTTCATCAATTCACACTAATCTGGAGCCATGTTTTCGGAATTAGAGTCATCATAGAGCCAATACCACATAGGTCACCATTTCTGACGGCCGTCAGAATGTGTGACCCACGGAAAATAATTCGTTTTTTAAGAATGTGTGTTCCCATCCTATCTGCTTCCCAAATGTATTAACACTTCTAAAGATGGTTTGGGGTAGTTATTTTATAATTTCACACTAATCTGGAGCATGTTTTTCGGGATTTAGAGTCATCATAGAGCCAATACCACATGGGTCACCATTTCTGACGGCCGTCAGAATGTGTGACCCACAAACAAAAGGATTTAAGCATGTGTGTTCCCACCCAAACTGCTTCCCATATGTATTTAAACTTCGAAATAAGATTTGGGGTAGTTATTTCACACTAATCTGGAGCAATTTCTTCGGGATTTAGAGTTATCATAGAGCCAATACCACATAGGTCACCATTTCTGACGGCCGTCAGAATGTTTGACCCACGAAAAATAATTCGTTTTTTTAAGAATGTGTGTTCCCACCCTTGCTCCTTACCAAATGTCTTAACACTTCTAAAGATGGTTTGGGGTAGTTATTTTATAATTTCACACTAATCTGGAGCATTTTTTTCGGGATTTAGAGTCATCATAGAGCCAATACCACATAGGTCACCATTTCTGACGGCCGTCAGAATGTGTGACCCACAAACAAAAGGATTTAAGCATGTGTGTTCCCACCCAAACTGCTTCCCATATGTATTTAAACTTCGAAATAAGCTTTGGGGTAGTTATTTCACACTAATCTGGAGCAATTTTTTCGGGATTTAGAGTCATCATAGAGCCAATACCACATAGGTCACCATTTCTGACGGCCGTCAGAATGTGTGACCCACGAAAAATAATTCGTTTTTTTAAGAATGTGTGTTCCCACCCTTGCTCCTTACCAAATGTATTAACACTTCTAAAGATGGTTTGGGGTAGTTATTTCATCAATTCACACTAATCTGGAGCATTTCTTTCGGGATTTATAGTCATCATAGAGCCAATACCACATAGGTCACCATTTCTGACGGCCGTCAGAATGTGTGACCCACGGAAAATAATTCGTTTTTTAAGAATGTGTGTTCCCATCCTATCTGCTTTCCAAATGTATTAAAACTTCGAAAGATGGTTGTGGTAGTTATTTCATCAATTCACAGTAATCTGGAGCCATGTTTTCGGAATTAGAGTCATCATAGAGCCAATACCACATAGGTCACCATTTCTGACGGCCGTCAGAATGTGTGACCCACGGAAAATAATTCGTTTTTTAAGAATGTGTGTTCCCACCCTATCTGCTTCCCAAATGTATTAACACTTCTAAAGATGGTTTGGGGTAGTGATTTTATAATTTCACACTAATCTGGAGCATTTTTTTCGGGATTTAGAGTCATCATAGAGCCAATACCACATAGGTCACCATTTCTGACGGCCGTCAGAATGTGTGACCCACGAAAAATAATTCGTTTTTTTAAGAACGTGTGTTCCCACCCTTGCTCCTTACCAAATGTCTTAACACTTCTAAAGATGGTTTGGGGTAGTTATTTTATAATTTCACACTAATCTGGAGCATTTTTTTCGGGATTTAGAGTCATCATAGAGCCAATACCACATGGGTCACCATTTCTGACGGCCGTCAGAATGTGTGACCCACAAACAAAAGGATTTAAGCATGTGTGTTCCCACCCAAACTGCTTCCCATATGTATTTAAACTTCGAAATAAGCTTTGGGGTAGTTATTTCACACTAATCTGGAGCAATTTTTTCGGGATTTAGAGTCATCATAGAGCCTGTACCACATAGGTCACCATTTCTGACGGCCGTCAGAATATGTGACCCACAAAAAAATATATTGTTTTTTTAAGAATGTGTGTTCCCACCCTTGCTCCTTACCAAAAGTATTAACACTTCTAAAGATGGTTTGGGGTAGTTATTTTATAATTTCACACTAATCTGGAGCATTTTTTTCGGGATTTAGAGTCATCATAGAGCCAATACCACATAGGTCACCATTTCTGACGGCCGTCAGAATGTGTGACCCACGGAAAATAATTCGTTTTTTAAGAATGTGTGTTCCCACCCTTGCTCCTTACCAAATGTATTAACACTTCTAAAGATGGTTTGGGGTAGTTATTTCATCAATTCACACTAATCTGGAGCATTTCTTTCGGGATTTATAGTCATCATAGAGCCAATACCACATAGGTCACCATTTCTGACGGCCGTCAGAATGTGTGACCCACGGAAAATAATTTGTTTTTTAAGAATGTGTGTTCCCACCCTATCTGCTTCCCAAATGTATTAAAACTTCGAAAGATGGTTGTGGTAGTTATTTCATCAATTCACACTAATCTGGAGCCATGTTTTCGGAATTAGAGTCATCATAGAGCCAATACCACATAGGTCACCATTTCTGACGGCCGTCAGAATGTGTGACCCACGGAAAATAATTCGTTTTTTAAGAATGTGTGTTCCCATCCTATCTGCTTCCCAAATGTATTAACACTTCTAAAGATGGTTTGGGGTAGTTATTTTATAATTTCACACTAATCTGGAGCATTTTTTTCGGGATTTAGAGTCATCATAGAGCCAATACCACATGGGTCACCATTTCTGACGGCCGTCAGAATGTGTGACCCACAAACAAAAGGATTTAAGCATGTGTGTTCCCACCCAAACTGCTTCCCATATGTATTTAAACTTCGAAATAAGCTTTGGGGTAGTTATTTCACACTAATCTGGAGCAATTTCTTCGGGATTTAGAGTTATCATAGAGCCAATACCACATAGGTCACCATTTCTGACGGCCGTCAGAATGTTTGACCCACGAAAAATAATTCGTTTTTTTAAGAATGTGTGTTCCCACCCTTGCTCCTTACCAAATGTCTTAACACTTCTAAAGATGGTTTGGGGTAGTTATTTTATAATTTCACACTAATCTGGAGCATTTTTTTCGGGATTTAGAGTCATCATAGAGCCAATACCACATAGGTCACCATTTCTGACGGCCGTCAGAATGTGTGACCCACGGAAAATAATTCGTTTTTTAAGAATGTGTGTTCCCATCCTATCTGCTTCCCAAATGTATTAAAACTTCGAAAGATGGTTGTGGTAGTTATTTCATCAATTCACACTAATCTGGAGCCATGTTTTCGGAATTAGAGTCATCATAGAGCCAATACCACATAGGTCACCATTTCTGACGGCCGTCAGAATGTGTGACCCACGGAAAATAATTCGTTTTTTAAGAATGTGTGTTCCCATCCTATCTGCTTCCCAAATGTATTAACACTTCTAAAGATGGTTTGGGGTAGTTATTTTATAATTTCACACTAATCTGGAGCATGTTTTTCGGGATTTAGAGTCATCATAGAGCCAATACCACATGGGTCACCATTTCTGACGGCCGTCAGAATGTGTGACCCACAAACAAAAGGATTTAAGCATGTGTGTTCCCACCCAAACTGCTTCCCATATGTATTTAAACTTCGAAATAAGATTTGGGGTAGTTATTTCACACTAATCTGGAGCAATTTCTTCGGGATTTAGAGTTATCATAGAGCCAATACCACATAGGTCACCATTTCTGACGGCCGTCAGAATGTTTGACCCACGAAAAATAATTCGTTTTTTTAAGAATGTGTGTTCCCACCCTTGCTCCTTACCAAATGTCTTAACACTTCTAAAGATGGTTTGGGGTAGTTATTTTATAATTTCACACTAATCTGGAGCATTTTTTTCGGGATTTAGAGTCATCATAGAGCCAATACCACATAGGTCACCATTTCTGACGGCCGTCAGAATGTGTGACCCACAAACATAAGGATTTAAGCATGTGTGTTCCCACCCAAACTGCTTCCCATATGTATTTAAACTTCGAAATAAGCTTTGGGGTAGTTATTTCACACTAATCTGGAGCAATTTTTTCGGGATTTAGAGTCATCATAGAGCCAATACCACATAGGTCACCATTTCTGACGGCCGTCAGAATGTGTGACCCACGAAAAATAATTCGTTTTTTTAAGAATGTGTGTTCCCACCCTTGCTCCTTACCAAATGTCTTAACACTTCTAAAGATGGTTTGGGGTAGTTATTTTATAATTTCACACTAATCTGGAGCATTTTTTTCGGGATTTAGAGTCATCATAGAGCCAATACCACATAGGTCACCATTTCTGACGGCCGTCAGAATGTGTGACCCACAAACAAAAGGATTTAAGCATGTGTGTTCCCACCCAAACTGCTTCCCATATGTATTTAAACTTCGAAATAAGCTTTGGGGTAGTTATTTCACACTAATCTGGAGCAATTTTTTCGGGATTTAGAGTCATCATAGAGCCAATACCACATAGGTCACCATTTCTGACGGCCGTCAGAATGTGTGACCCACGGAAAATAATTCGTTTTTTAAGAATGTGTGTTCCCATCCTATCTGCTTCCCAAATGTATTAAAACTTCGAAAGATGGTTGTGGTAGTTATTTCATCAATTCACAGTAATCTGGAGCCATGTTTTCGGAATTAGAGTCATCATAGAGCCAATACCACATAGGTCACCATTTCTGACGGCCGTCAGAATGTGTGACCCACGGAAAATAATTCGTTTTTTAAGAATGTGTGTTCCCACCCTATCTGCTTCCCAAATGTATTAACACTTCTAAAGATGGTTTGGGGTAGTGATTTTATAATTTCACACTAATCTGGAGCATGTTTTTCGGGATTTAGAGTCATCATAGAGCCAATACCACATGGGTCACCATTTCTGACGGCCGTCAGAATGTGTGACCCACAAACAAAAGGATTTAAGCATGTGTGTTCCCACCCAAACTGCTTCCCATATGTATTTAAACTTCGAAATAAGATTTGGGGTAGTTATTTCACACTAATCTGGAGCAATTTCTTCGGGATTTAGAGTTATCATAGAGCCAATACCACATAGGTCACCATTTCTGACGGCCGTCAGAATGTTTGACCCACGAAAAATAATTCGTTTTTTTAAGAATGTGTGTTCCCACCCTTGCTCCTTACCAAATGTCTTAACACTTCTAAAGATGGTTTGGGGTAGTTATTTTATAATTTCACACTAATCTGGAGCATTTTTTTCGGGATTTAGAGTCATCATAGAGCCAATACCACATAGGTCACCATTTCTGACGGCCGTCAGAATGTGTGACCCACAAACATAAGGATTTAAGCATGTGTGTTCCCACCCAAACTGCTTCCCATATGTATTTAAACTTCGAAATAAGCTTTGGGGTAGTTATTTCACACTAATCTGGAGCAATTTTTTCGAGATTTAGAGTCATCATAGAGCCTGTACCACATAGGTCACCATTTCTGACGGCAGTCAGAATATGTGACCCACAAAAAAATATATTGTTTTTTTAAGAATGTGTGTTCCCACCCTTGCTCCTTACCAAAAGTATTAACACTTCTAAAGATGGTTTGGGGTAGTTATTTTATAATTTCACACTAATCTGGAGCATTTTTTTCGGGATTTAGAGTCATCATAGAGCCAATACCACATAGGTCACCATTTCTGACGGCCGTCAGCATGTGTGACCCACGGAAAATAATTTGTTTTTTAAGAATGTGTGTTCCCACCCTATCTGCTTCCCAAATGTATTAAAACTTCGAAAGATGGTTGTGGTAGTTATTTCATCAATTCACACTAATCTGGAGCCATGTTTTCGGAATTAGAGTCATCATAGAGCCAATACCACATAGGTCACCATTTCTGACGGCCGTCAGAATGTGTGACCCACGGAAAATAATTCGTTTTTTAAGAATGTGTGTTCCCATCCTATCTGCTTCCCAAATGTATTAACACTTCTAAAGATGGTTTGGGGTAGTTATTTTATAATTTCACACTAATCTGGAGCATTTTTTTCGGGATTTAGAGTCATCATAGAGCCAATACCACATGGGTCACCATTTCTGACGGCCGTCAGAATGTGTGACCCACAAACAAAAGGATTTAAGCATGTGTGTTCCCACCCAAACTGCTTCCCATATGTATTTAAACTTCGAAATAAGATTTGGGGTAGTTATTTCACACTAATCTGGAGCAATTTCTTCGGGATTTAGAGTTATCATAGAGCCAATACCACATAGGTCACCATTTCTGACGGCCGTCAGAATGTTTGACCCACGAAAAATAATTCGTTTTTTTAAGAATGTGTGTTCCCACCCTTGCTCCTTACCAAATGTCTTAACACTTCTAAAGATGGTTTGGGGTAGTTATTTTATAATTTCACACTAATCTGGAGCATTTTTTTCGGGATTTAGAGTCATCATAGAGCCAATACCACATAGGTCACCATTTCTGACGGCCGTCAGAATGTGTGACCGACAAACATAAGGATTTAAGCATGTGTGTTCCCACCCAAACTGCTTCCCATATGTATTTAAACTTCGAAATAAGCTTTGGGGTAGTTATTTCACACTAATCTGGAGCAATTTTTTCGGGATTTAGAGTCATCATAGAGCCAATACCACATAGGTCACCATTTCTGACGGCCGTCAGAATGTGTGACCCACGAAAAATAATTCGTTTTTTTAAGAATGTGTGTTCCCACCCTTGCTCCTTACCAAATGTATTAACACTTCTAAAGATGGTTTGGGGTAGTTATTTCATCAATTCACACTAATCTGGAGCATTTTTTTCGGGATTTATAGTCATCATAGAGCCAATACCACATAGGTCACCATTTCTGACGGCCGTCAGAATGTGTGACCCACGGAAAATAATTCGTTTTTTAAGAATGTGTGTTCCCATCCTATCTGCTTCCCAAATATATTAAAACTTCGAAAGATGGTTGTGGTAGTTATTTCATCAATTCACAGTAATCTGGAGCCATGTTTTCGGAATTAGAGTCATCATAGAGCCAATACCACATAGGTCACCATTTCTGACGGCCGTCAGAATGTGTGACCCACAAACATAAGGATTTACGCATGTGTGTTCCCACCCAAACTGCTTCCCATATGTATTTAAACTTCGAAATAAGCTTTGGGGTAGTTATTTCACACTAATCTGGAGCAATTTTTTCGGGATTTAGAGTCATCATAGAGCCTGTACCACATAGGTCACCATTTCTGACGGCCGTCAGAATGTGTGACCCACAAACATAAGGATTTAAGCATGTGTGTTCCCACCCAAACTGCTTCCCATATGTATTTAAACTTCGAAATAAGCTTTGGGGTAGTTATTTCACACTAATCTGGAGCAATTTTTTCGGGATTTAGAGTCATCATAGAGCCTGTACCACATAGGTCACCATTTCTGACGGCCGTCAGAATGTGTGACCCACAAAAATATATATTGTTTTTTTAAGAATGTGTGTTCCCACCCTTGCTCCTTACCAAATGTATTAACACTTCGAAAGATGGTTTGGGGTAGTTATTTTATAATTTCACACTAATCTGGAGCATTTTTTTCGGGATTTAGAGTCATCATAGAGCCAATACCACATAGGTCACCATTTCTGACGGCCGTCAGAATGTGTGACCCACGGAAAATAATTCGTTTTTTAAGAATGTGTGTTCCCACCCTATCTGCTTCCCAAATGTATTAAAACTTCGAAAGATGGTTGTGGTAGTTATTTCATCAATTCACACTAATCTGGAGCCATGTTTTCGGAATTAGAGTAATCATAGAGCCATTACCACATAGGTCACCATTTCTGAAGGCCGTCAGAATGTGTGACCCACAAAAAAATATAGTTTTTTTTAAGAATGTGTGTTCCCACCCTTGCTCCTCACCAAATGTATTAATACTTCTAAAGATGGTTTGGGGTAGTTATTTTATAATTTCACACTAATCTGGAGCATTTTTTTCGGGATTTAGAGTCATCATAGAGCCAATACCACATAGGTCACCATTTCTGACGGCCGTCAGAATGTGTGACCCACGGAAAATAATTCGTTTTTTAAGAATGTGTGTTCCCATCCTATCTGCTTCCCAAATGTATTAAAACTTCGAAAGATGGTTGTGGTAGTTATTTCATCAATTCACACTAATCTGGAGCCATGTTTTCGGAATTAGAGTCATCATAGAGAAAATACCACATAGGTCACCATTTCTGACGGCCGTCAGAATGTGTGACCCACGGAAAATAATTCGTTTTTTAAGAATGTGTGTTCCCACCCTTTCTGCTTCCCAAATGTATTAACACTTCTAAAGATGGTTTGGGATAGTTATTTTGTAATTTCACACTAATCTGGAGCATTTTTTTCGGGATTTAGTCATCATAGAGCCAATACCACATAGGTCACCATTTCTGACGGCCGTCAGAATGTGTGACCCACAAACAAAAGGATTTAAGCATGTGTGTTCCCACCCAAACTGCTTCCCATATGTATTTAAACTTCGAAATAAGCTTTGGGGTAGTTATTTCACACTAATCTGGAGCAATTTTTTCGGGATTTAGAGTCATCATAGAGCCTGTACCACATAGGTCACCATTTCTGACGGCCGTCAGAATGTGTGACCCACAAAAATATATATTGTTTTTTTAAGAATGTGTGTTCCCACCCTTGCTCCTTACCAAATGTATTAACACTTCGAAAGATGGTTTGGGGTAGTTATTTTATAATTTCACACTAATCTGGAGCATTTTTTTCGGGATTTAGAGTCATCATAGAGCCAATACCACATAGGTCACCATTTCTGACGGCCGTCAGAATGTGTGACCCACGGAAAATAATTCGTTTTTTAAGAATGTGTGTTCCCA
The DNA here is from genome assembly GCF_054491055.1 of Hypomesus nipponensis. Classification (NCBI taxonomy): domain Eukaryota; kingdom Metazoa; phylum Chordata; class Actinopteri; order Osmeriformes; family Osmeridae; genus Hypomesus; species Hypomesus nipponensis. The sequence goes on from NC_140385.1 coordinate 8,603,194, forward strand.
CCCTATCTGCTTCCCAAATGTATTAAAACTTCGAAAGATGGTTGTGGTAGTTATTTCATCAATTCACACTAATCTGGAGCCATGTTTTCGGAATTAGAGTAATCATAGAGCCATTACCACATAGGTCACCATTTCTGAAGGCCGTCAGAATGTGTGACCCACAAAAAAATATAGTTTTTTTTAAGAATGTGTGTTCCCACCCTTGCTCCTCACCAAATGTATTAATACTTCTAAAGATGGTTTGGGGTAGTTATTTTATAATTTCACACTAATCTGGAGCATTTTTTTCGGGATTTAGAGTCATCATAGAGCCAATACCACATAGGTCACCATTTCTGACGGCCGTCAGAATGTGTGACCCACAAACAAAAGGATTTAAGCATGTGTGTTCCCACCCAAACTGCTTCCCATATGTATTTAAACTTCGAAAGAAGCTTTGGGGTAGTTATTTCACACTAATCTGGAGCAATTTTTTCGGGATTTAGAGTCATCATAGAGCCAATACCAAATAGGTCACCATTTCTGACGGCCGTCAGAATGTGTGACCCACGAAAAATAATTCGTTTTTTTAAGAATGTGTGTTCCCACCCTTGCTCCTTACCAAATGTATTAACACTTCTAAAGATGGTTTGGGGTAGTTATTTCATCAATTCACACTAATCTGGAGCATTTTTTTCGGGATTTATAGTCATCATAGAGCCAATACCACATAGGTCACCATTTCTGACGGCCGTCAGAATGTGTGACCCACGGAAAATAATTCGTTTTTTAAGAATGTGTGTTCCCATCCTATCTGCTTCCCAAATATATTAAAACTTCGAAAGATGGTTGTGGTAGTTATTTCATCAATTCACAGTAATCTGGAGCCATGTTTTCGGAATTAGAGTCATCATAGAGCCAATACCACATAGGTCACCATTTCTGACGGCCGTCAGAATGTGTGACCCACAAACATAAGGATTTACGCATGTGTGTTCCCACCCAAACTGCTTCCCATATGTATTTAAACTTCGAAATAAGCTTTGGGGTAGTTATTTCACACTAATCTGGAGCAATTTTTTCGGGATTTAGAGTCATCATAGAGCCTGTACCACATAGGTCACCATTTCTGACGGCCGTCAGAATGTGTGACCCACAAACATAAGGATTTAAGCATGTGTGTTCCCACCCAAACTGCTTCCCATATGTATTTAAACTTCGAAATAAGCTTTGGGGTAGTTATTTCACACTAATCTGGAGCAATTTTTTCGGGATTTAGAGTCATCATAGAGCCTGTACCACATAGGTCACCATTTCTGACGGCCGTCAGAATGTGTGACCCACAAAAATATATATTGTTTTTTTAAGAATGTGTGTTCCCACCCTTGCTCCTTACCAAATGTATTAACACTTCGAAAGATGGTTTGGGGTAGTTATTTTATAATTTCACACTAATCTGGAGCATTTTTTTCGGGATTTAGAGTCATCATAGAGCCAATACCACATAGGTCACCATTTCTGACGGCCGTCAGAATGTGTGACCCACGGAAAATAATTCGTTTTTTAAGAATGTGTGTTCCCACCCTATCTGCTTCCCAAATGTATTAAAACTTCGAAAGATGGTTGTGGTAGTTATTTCATCAATTCACACTAATCTGGAGCCATGTTTTCGGAATTAGAGTAATCATAGAGCCATTACCACATAGGTCACCATTTCTGAAGGCCGTCAGAATGTGTGACCCACAAAAAAATATAGTTTTTTTTAAGAATGTGTGTTCCCACCCTTGCTCCTCACCAAATGTATTAATACTTCTAAAGATGGTTTGGGGTAGTTATTTTATAATTTCACACTAATCTGGAGCATTTTTTTCGGGATTTAGAGTCATCATAGAGCCAATACCACATAGGTCACCATTTCTGACGGCCGTCAGAATGTGTGACCCACAAACAAAAGGATTTAAGCATGTGTGTTCCCACCCAAACTGCTTCCCATATGTATTTAAACTTCGAAAGAAGCTTTGGGGTAGTTATTTCACACTAATCTGGAGCAATTTTTTCGGGATTTAGAGTCATCATAGAGCCAATACCAAATAGGTCACCATTTCTGACGGCCGTCAGAATGTGTGACCCACGAAAAATAATTCGTTTTTTTAAGAATGTGTGTTCCCACCCTTGCTCCTTACCAAATGTATTAACACTTCTAAAGATGGTTTGGGGTAGTTATTTCATCAATTCACACTAATCTGGAGCATTTTTTTCGGGATTTATAGTCATCATAGAGCCAATACCACATAGGTCACCATTTCTGACGGCCGTCAGAATGTGTGACCCACGGAAAATAATTCGTTTTTTAAGAATGTGTGTTCCCATCCTATCTGCTTCCCAAATATATTAAAACTTCGAAAGATGGTTGTGGTAGTTATTTCATCAATTCACAGTAATCTGGAGCCATGTTTTCGGAATTAGAGTCATCATAGAGCCAATACCACATAGGTCACCATTTCTGACGGCCGTCAGAATGTGTGACCCACAAACATAAGGATTTACGCATGTGTGTTCCCACCCAAACTGCTTCCCATATGTATTTAAACTTCGAAATAAGCTTTGGGGTAGTTATTTCACACTAATCTGGAGCAATTTTTTCGGGATTTAGAGTCATCATAGAGCCTGTACCACATAGGTCACCATTTCTGACGGCCGTCAGAATGTGTGACCCACAAACATAAGGATTTAAGCATGTGTGTTCCCACCCAAACTGCTTCCCATATGTATTTAAACTTCGAAATAAGCTTTGGGGTAGTTATTTCACACTAATCTGGAGCAATTTTTTCGGGATTTAGAGTCATCATAGAGCCTGTACCACATAGGTCACCATTTCTGACGGCCGTCAGAATGTGTGACCCACAAAAATATATATTGTTTTTTTAAGAATGTGTGTTCCCACCCTTGCTCCTTACCAAATGTATTAACACTTCGAAAGATGGTTTGGGGTAGTTATTTTATAATTTCACACTAATCTGGAGCATTTTTTTCGGGATTTAGAGTCATCATAGAGCCAATACCACATAGGTCACCATTTCTGACGGCCGTCAGAATGTGTGACCCACGGAAAATAATTCGTTTTTTAAGAATGTGTGTTCCCACCCTATCTGCTTCCCAAATGTATTAAAACTTCGAAAGATGGTTGTGGTAGTTATTTCATCAATTCACACTAATCTGGAGCCATGTTTTCGGAATTAGAGTAATCATAGAGCCATTACCACATAGGTCACCATTTCTGAAGGCCGTCAGAATGTGTGACCCACAAAAAAATATAGTTTTTTTTAAGAATGTGTGTTCCCACCCTTGCTCCTCACCAAATGTATTAATACTTCTAAAGATGGTTTGGGGTAGTTATTTTATAATTTCACACTAATCTGGAGCATTTTTTTCGGGATTTAGAGTCATCATAGAGCCAATACCACATAGGTCACCATTTCTGACGGCCGTCAGAATGTGTGACCCACAAACATAAGGATTTAAGCATGTGTGTTCCCACCCAAACTGCTTCCCATATGTATTTAAACTTCGAAATAAGCTTTGGGGTAGTTATTTCACACTAATCTGGAGCAATTTTTTCGGGATTTAGAGTCATCATAGAGCCTGTACCACATAGGTCACCATTTCTGACGGCCGTCAGAATGTGTGACCCACAAACATAAGGATTTAAGCATGTGTGTTCCCACCCAAACTGCTTCCCATATGTATTTAAACTTCGAAATAAGCTTTGGGGTAGTTATTTCACACTAATCTGGAGCAATTTTTTCGGGATTTAGAGTCATCATAGAGCCTGTACCACATAGGTCACCATTTCTGACGGCCGTCAGAATGTGTGACCCACAAAAATATATATTGTTTTTTTAAGAATGTGTGTTCCCACCCTTGCTCCTTACCAAATGTATTAACACTTCGAAAGATGGTTTGGGGTAGTTATTTTATAATTTCACACTAATCTGGAGCATTTTTTTCGGGATTTAGAGTCATCATAGAGCCAATACCACATAGGTCACCATTTCTGACGGCCGTCAGAATGTGTGACCCACGGAAAATAATTCGTTTTTTAAGAATGTGTGTTCCCACCCTATCTGCTTCCCAAATGTATTAAAACTTCGAAAGATGGTTGTGGTAGTTATTTCATCAATTCACACTAATCTGGAGCCATGTTTTCGGAATTAGAGTAATCATAGAGCCATTACCACATAGGTCACCATTTCTGAAGGCCGTCAGAATGTGTGACCCACAAAAAAATATAGTTTTTTTTAAGAATGTGTGTTCCCACCCTTGCTCCTCACCAAATGTATTAATACTTCTAAAGATGGTTTGGGGTAGTTATTTTATAATTTTACACTAATCTGGAGCATTTTTTTCGGGATTTAGAGTCATCATAGAGCCAATACCACATAGGTCACCATTTCTGACGGCCGTCAGAATGTGTGACCCACAAACAAAAGGATTTAAGCATGTGTGTTCCCACCCAAACTGCTTCCCATATGTATTTAAACTTCGAAAGAAGCTTTGGGGTAGTTATTTCACACTAATCTGGAGCAATTTTTTCGGGATTTAGAGTCATCATAGAGCCTGTACCACATAGGTCACCATTTCTGACGGCCGTCAGAATGTGTGACCCACGAAAAATAATTCGTTTTTTTAAGAATGTGTGTTCCCACCCTAACTGCTTCCCAAATGTATTAAAACTTCTAAAGATGGTTGTGGTAGTTATTTCATCAATTCACACTAATCTGGGGCCATGTTTTCGGAATTAAAGTCATCATAGAGCCATTACCATATAGGTCACCATTTCTGACGGCCGTCAGAATGTGTGACCCACAAAAATATATATTGTTTTTTTAAGAATGTGTGTTCCCGCCCTTGCTCCTTACCAAATGTATTAACACTTCTAAAGATGGTTTGGGGTAGTTATTTTATAATTTCACACTAATCTGGAGCATTTGTTCGGGATTTAGAGTCATCATAGAGCCAATACCACATAGGTCACCATTTCTGACGGCCGTCAGAATGTGTGACCCACGGAAAATAATTCGTTTTTTAAGAATGTGTGTTCCCACCCTATCTGCTTCCCAAATGTATTAAAACTTCGAAAGATGGTTGTGGTAGTTATTTCATCAATTCACACTAATCTGGAGCCATGTTTTCGGAATTAGAGTCATCATAGAGCCAATACCACATAGGTCACCATTTCTGACGGCCGTCAGAATGTGTGACCCACGGAAAATAATTCGTTTTTTAAGAATGTGTGTTCCCACCCTATCTGCTTCCCAAATGTATTAACACTTCTAAAGATGGTTTGGGTAGTTATTTTGTAATTTCACACTAATCTGGAGCATTTTTTTCGGGATTTAGTCATCATAGAGCCAATACCACATAGGTCACCATTTCTGACGGCCGTCAGAATGTGTGACCCACAAACAAAAGGATTTAAGCATGTGTGTTCCCACCCAAACTGCTTCCCATATGTATTTAAACTTCGAAATAAGCTTTGGGGTAGTTATTTCACACTAATCTGGAGCAATTTTTTCGGGATTTAGAGTCATCATAGAGCCTGTACCACATAGGTCACCATTTCTGACGGCCGTCAGAATGTGTGACCCACAAAAATATATATTGTTTTTTTAAGAATGTGTGTTCCCACCCTTGCTCCTTACCAAATGTATTAACACTTTGAAAGATGGTTTGGGGTAGTTATTTCATAATTTCACACTAATCTGGAGCATTTTTTTCGGGATTTAGAGTCATCATAGAGCCAATACCACATAGGTCACCATTTCTGACGGCCGTCAGAATGTGTGACCCACGGAAAATAATTCGTTTTTTAAGAATGTGTGTTCCCACCCTATCGGCTTCCCAAATGTATTAAAACTTCGAAAGATGGTTGTGGTAGTTATTTCATCAATTCACACTAATCTGGAGCCATGTTTTCGGAATTAGAGTAATCATAGAGCCATTACCACATAGGTCACCATTTCTGACGGCCGTCAGAATGTGTGACCCACAAAAAAATATAGTTTTTTTTAAGAATGTGTGTTCCCACCCTTGCTCCTTACCAAATGTATTAATACTTCTAAAGATGGTTTGGGGTAGTTATTTTATAATTTTACACTAATCTGGAGTATTTTTTTCGGGATTTAGAGTCATTATAGAGCCAATACCACATAGGTCACCATTTCTGACGGCCGTCAGAATGTGTGACCCACAAACAAAAGGATTTAAGCATGTGTGTTCCCACCCAAACTGCTTCCCATATGTATTTAAACTTCGAAAGAAGCTTTGGGGTAGTTATTTCACACTAATCTGGAGCAAATTTTTCGGGATTTAGAGTCATCATAGAGCCTGTACCACATAGGTCACCATTTCTGACGGCCGTCAGAATGTGTGAGCCACGAAAAATAATTCGTTTTTTTAAGAATGTGTGTTCCCACCCTAACTGCTTCCCAAATGTATTAAAACTTCGAAAGATGGTTGTGGTAGTTATTTCATCAATTCACACTAATCTGGGGCCATGTTTTCGGAATTAGAGTCATCATAGAGCCATTACCACATAGGTCACCATTTCTGACGGCCGTCAGAATGTGTGACCCACAAAAATATATATTGTTTTTTTAAGAATGTGTGTTCCCACCCTTGCTCCTTACCAAATGTATTAACACTTCTAAAGATGGTTTGGGGTAGTTATTTTATAATTTCACACTAATCTGGAGCATTTGTTCGGGATTTAGAGTCATCATAGAGCCAATACCACATAGGTCACCATTTCTGACGGCCGTCAGAATGTGTGACCCACAAACAAAAGGATTTAAGCATGTGTGTTCCCACCCAAACTGCTTCCCATATGTATTTAAACTTCGAAATAAGCTTTGGGGTAGTTATTTCACACTAATCTGGAGCAATTTTTTCGGGATTTAGAGTCATCATAGAGCCAATACCACATAGGTCACCATTTCTGACGGCCGTCAGAATGTGTGACCCACAAACAAAAGGATTTAAGCATGTGTGTTCCCACCCTAACTGCTTCCCAAATGTATTAAAACTTCGAAAGATGGTTTGGTGTGGTTATTTCATCAATTCATACTAATCTGGAGCCATGTTTTCGGACTTAGTCATCATAGTGCCATTACCACATAGGTCCCCATTTCTGACGACCGTCATAATGTGTGACCCACGAAAAAATATATCGTTTTTTAAAGAATGTGTGTTCCCACTGTAACTGCTTCCCAAAGGTATTACAACTTCGAAAGATGGTTTGGGGTAGTTATTTCATCGATTCACACTAGTCTGGAGCCTTTTTTTCGATTTAGAGTCAGCATAGAGCCAATACCACATAGGTCACCATTTCTGACGGCCGTCAGAATGTGTGACCCACCAAAAACAAAACGATTTTTTAATCATGTGTGTTTCCAACTGCTTTCCAAAGATATTAAAACTTCTAAAGGTGGTTTGGGGTAGTTATTTAATCGATTCACACTAATCTGGAGCCATTTTTTTCCGATTTAGAGTCAGCATAGAGCCACATTACCACAGAGGTCACCATTTCTGACGGCCGTCAGAATGTGTGATCCACCCGGGGCCGGATCCAGGGGGGGGGGGGCTGGGGTGGGCTGCGCCCCCCCAGATTTCTACCACAACCCCCCAGATTTCTGTCGCGCCCCCCCCCAAGCTCCTTCTGACTTCAGCCAAAAATGTTACATGTTGAAGCTATGAAAAAGTCCGTTAGTGCTTTCAGTAAAATGCTTTTTTTTTTTTACCAGTGATTTTCTGGTTTAAAATGGGCAACATATGTTAGAGCTCCGCATCCACATTTACCGATAAAAGTTAAATCAACCTCGAATCTCTTGCCACTCACTTGTTCTCGAAGTTATTGTTTATCGGTCTTTTGTGGAGGGCTTTTGACGAATAGTAAAGTGTAGCATTGGTGTTTCAGTTGTAATCTTTATTTGAGATACACGCTTAGAGATACGGTCGCTTCTTTTAGCTTCGTTAGCCATCGATTCTTGCGTGCGTGTTTGTACCTACAAAGAAAAACCTTTTATCATGTATCGATTTCTGATCCCAAACCATCTACTACTGCCCCAGCAACAAGGGATATTAAACTCATACTCCAGAGCAGGCAGAGCGTGCTGGTCCGAGTGGAATCACTTCCCCGTCTTTCGGTACCAACGTTACCGCTGCTGGGTGAAGGCGAGCATGGTTTGAATCCAATGCGGCCTGTTCTGCAAACGTACCCCATGCACATTTTCATCCAAGGTCCTAGGCATTGCTCTCAAACTTCGTTAGAATACTCAGTTAAGCTACATGCATGTTTCTGCTTCCCCTGTCGACAATTTGGAGCCAGAAATGATAAAGACATCACCTTCATAGACAAAGTTTTTACCAATTGGAAAACAGCAGCGGTTTATTTTACATAGAGCTCAAAAAACTATTTTGCGCTCAAATGAATGCCCCAAAATTTTGCTCGCGCGCTGCGTGCGCTTGCACTGTGAAGGATCCTGTCCAGAATCAGATCGAACCGAGGATATGTCATGGGTTTGGGTTAAGCCCCGAATGTGTATAACGTCTGGCTCTGTGCCTGATTAACAATCAGATCGTTAAGTAGACTCAAAAATAAGAAAATAATTGTTATATAAAGAATTATATGACCCCCTTCCGTAATCATAATGCCCCCCCAGAAATGTTCACTGCCCCCCCAGTTAAAGCAAGCTGCATCCGGCCCTGGTGTGTAAGAAAGTGGGAGAGAGAAAGAGTAATCAAGATGGTGAGAGAAGAAGATAGGGACAGGGTGGGAGCAGGAAGAGAAAGACTGGTGTGAGAGAGAGACAGGTTTGTACAATAGAGTGAGACAAATGGATGGAGAGCGTTTGTTTATCCATTCAAAGAGCAATTCATCAATCATTCATTGTCCTTTTCAGGCTACACACACCCTCGTCACTAAGTAAACAAGAACATGCTTAGGTCAGGTCCATAAATACAGAAACACCTCAGTGAGTGTTTGTGTGTGTGTGAGAGAAAGTGAGAGTGAGGGTGAGAGAGAGAGAGAGAGAGAGAGAGAGAGAGACAGAGAGAGAGAGAGAGAGAGAGAGAGAGAGAGAGAGAGAGAGAGAGAGAGAAAGAGAGAGAGAGAGAGAGAGAGAGAGAGAGAGAGACAGAGAGAGAGAGAGAGAGAGAAAGAGAGAGAGAGAGAGGGGATGATTTTAATTTGCTTTCCATTACATTGGCTATGCAATCCACAATACCTGACATATTGAGTCAGTCATTCTGTTGTATAAAAAAACGTTGAAACATCGGTTTGTCAAGGTAAAACCCAAGTGAAAAGGATTTGCGATTCATTAAAGTTTTGTTCGAAGACATGCTCATGTTCTCTGACAATGCAGCGGAAGTGACCTGTGGTCATTTGCAATAACACTGACCCTGGAATAAACAATGACCATGACTCAGCCCACAGTACTGTGTTGCCTGCTCAAGAAACAACCCATGCATACATTCAGTTTTTTCCTCACTCTTTCTTCTGTCTCTATCTCTCTCTCCCTCCACAATAATTGCCTTCGTTCATTTGTTGGCCCAAGTCCTGTTGGCTGGCCTCCTTTGTCTGTTATTGATTACCACGGGAAAACTGGCAGGGACACACGGGTGGAGGGATGGCAATTGGCGGTGGAACTAGCTAACTAGAGTTAAGCAGTCGTGAGAGAGGAATAGAGACAGAATGATGAAGAGAAGAAGACCCATAGAGAGAGAGATGCAATGAGTCAGAGAGAGAGAGACTGAGAAAGATATAGATCCGTAGATAGAGTTGTTAGTGAATGTTCTAGTGAAATATAGCTCCAACAATACATTCAGTTTGACAATTTAAACAACATTTGATCCCCTTGCTGTTTTGTTGCACCACGTTTAACTTTGGAAGAGTAAATCAAAGTGGCTGCGTATGTTTTCTCACAAACGTTTTTTGTGATTTTGTGAGGGTAATGTAAGGCACTTTTCCCAAGGGACATCAAAGGTAATAAGTTAAGAGAAGAATATGTTCTTTCATCTTAAAAGTATAAAAAAGGTATAATCTCTCTCCTTAACTGCTCTGGCTGTCCATCCCCTGTGAAGCTTTGTTCTCCCCGATGAAGATCCATTCTCCAGGGGCATGGTACTATGCTAGGCTTGGTTAGCTTCCCAAGCTAGCCTAGCGTCCTCTGGACATGCCAATGCACCTGACTAGCCACCGTCTCACAGAGAGAGACTCATGCAGAGAGAGACTCATGCAGAGAGAGACTCATGCAGAGAGAGACTCATGCAGAGAGAGACTCACACAAAAAGGGCTCAGACAGAGAGAGCTCAGACAGAGACAACTTTGGAGAGTTTGAAAAAGCTTTCATTAAACCGGTGAATCAACCGTCGGACAAAGAGACCCATGTCCTTGAAAAGTTGCTTCTTCCAGGAGGTGACACTTGTTGTCAACAGACAAAAAGTCAGGCCACAATTTCATTCAAATTGTCAACCCACTCAATAAAAACTGTGTACAAAGTAATGTGGTGTGCACACATACACACACAAATTCTCTCTCTTCTAAAGACCAGTTGACCTTGAGCCTTCCTGAGAATTTACTGAAGTGTTGAGAGCACCGATTCACTGCCCCACTACCAAGGCTCTACTTCTGACAGTGGGAGAGGGGATGAAGTGTTGGTTAAGAACGAGTAAGAGAGCGAGAGAGAGAAGAATTCTCCTTTCTCTCCTCCTGCCTACAGCCCTTTAAGCAAAAACAATGCACTGGCCCCCAGGATCAAACTGGGCCTTCAGAGCCTTGGCCAACTGCTGCTCTAGTAAGCTTCAGTATAGTCCCACCTCACCCCCTCACCCTGAAGGCCTGCAAATCCCACAAACCCTTGCTGCTACAGTGGAATCGACGGCAACTGCTGGAGTGACATTGCTTGTGAGTGTCTGCATGCAGTTAAGCCCATGTCATCGGTGTGGGACAGGGAGAAAGAAAGAGACAGAGAGACAGAGACAGAGACAGAGACAGAGAGAGCGAGAGCGAGAGCGAGAGCGAGATCGAGAGCGAGAGCGAGGGAGAGAGCGAGGGACAGAGCGAGGGAGAGGGAGAGGGAGAGGGAGAGGGAGAGGGAGAGGGAGAGGGAGAGGGAGAGAGAGAGAGAGAGAGAGAGAGAGAGAGAGAGAGGGAGAGGGAGAGAGAGAGAGGGAGAGGGAGAGAGAGAGGCCATGGAGTGCCACTCCTGGGGTGCTGCATTGTAGCAACTGGCTCTTTGCTGGTCTCTCACCCAGTCATGGTATTCTGAGAGGGAAGATTTCCCCGGCAACAGCACCAACTGACAACACCTTCACTGACACAGCCCAAGAATTCGACCTCAATGCCTCAAAAGTCACTCTGGGACGAGTAGTTCTGTCGAAGTGCGAGTGTACTACATATCTATTTTTCCATCATTGCTGGCGATAGCACACGGATGAGGAAATCTCACTTTCCTTGAAACTGCATACACCCCCACCACCACATTCACAATCCTCGGTGTGCTCTCTGAACACACGCATTCAACACACTCCATAACGTGGTTCCATATTAAAAAGCCAGGTGGGGGCCTCCAACTGTTGTTTGCTTCCGAGCAGGAAGCAGAGTTAAAGATGGAGTGAGATTAAACTGAGAGAAGGGTGGATGGATGGAGGGAGGAAGTGATTACTGGGCTGCTGTACAGTCACCTGCTAGAGTTTGTAACCAGCGGTTACACACTCGCACATGTTTTTTTTCTCCCTCCCTTCTTCCCCCCTTGTTCTCCTGGCATTCTCACGTCCATCAGCACCAGCTCAGTCAGCTACCAATCTAGCCTGCTGGTGAAATGAACTGTACGTACAAACGGCAAGCATCAATCAGAACCCTGCCATCCACTGTAGTGACACACTGGTGTTGTACCGCGCGAGGAAGTGGTTGTCATGACAGCACCACCAAACCTCAGCTCGCTCAAAGCTCATTTTGCCGAAGCATTTTGATTGCGCGTCAATCGTTCCGTAGCATTTTTTCGAGCCGCTCGTTCAATCAGACCTGGGTCAATGACAGACAGCAGCGCTTGATTTGCATTACAGCACACCCCTTGATTCACTGGTTTCTTTGCGATTGGTGCGACAAATCAAGGCCACCGGGGTATTATCAAGTAGTAATTGACTCAGGTCTCTCAGGTCTGGTATTAATACTAAGTTGACTGACTGTACAGATCTTACCACACAGACTAACCCAAGTCTATGAATTCAACTGGCATAAGCAGCACGGTAGTTATTATGACACGCAATGAGGGCTATTTCTACCCAATGTAGCCTTTCTGTGTCAGAACCATAGTGCCATTACTGCTAGTTCTGTCATTGGGAGAGGCAATGGAGACAAGTAGCATGTGCTCGTTTGGCGCTTTAATCACCATAGAAACTCCCGCCATTAGCTGCCATGGGGCGGGGGGGGGGGGGGGGGGGCTTTGCAGGTGCTGCCGCTGCGCTATTTTTTGCCAGGGTTTGAGAAGCGTAATTGTTGCGTGTCACTGCGAGATGTGAACAGATGTGTGACACGACTGTGCAGACAGGAAGTGGAGGGAGGAAGAGAATCAGGGAGGGAGAGGGAGACAAAAGGAGGGGGAAGAAAGAAATCGAGAGAGAGACTTGAGGATGACAATAAAGAAACTACAATCAGACAGAGAAAGGAAGAGGAGAGGAAACAGATGAAACAGAGACACAGAGTGAGAGGTGAACTCTTCCACACAGAAAACAGATGAACAAAGACAGAGACAGAGTTTGAGGAGGAATAAAAAGGTGTTTCCGGAGATACTTAACCCGGTGTGTCTTTCGCCGGAGTCATGGTACTACTGTGTGTTAACGAGCAGCCAGTCCAGCCCTAATTAAGCAAATAAAGTCATGGACGTAGGCAAGGAGGAAAAGGAGCTGGAGAGAAGGCTAAAGCCATGCTTGATACAAACCGACACAGGTGTGAGTCATCTGCTATGAACCCTATTAGTGTTCTGTGTGCCTGTGGCTCGCTAGGCCTGAAGCACTGAGCATGTACTGGGCATGAAGACTTATCTCTAACACATTCACACACATACTGTACACACACACGCAAGCTCTCTCAAACACAAACTCTCTCTCCCACGCACACAAGAACTGTCCTTCTGACACACACCCTGCAGAAGGCCATGTCAATTACAGTGTGTCTCCTTTCTCTCTGGTATTTGGGAGATCAAATAAACATCCCACCTAATCTCCAAGCACTATCAAACGGACGCGGGGCAATGTCACACCGCCAAATTGCTGCATTAATCGTCCCCGAAATGAATCAAGTGCCGGTTTATCTTCAAATCCCGTAATCCTTCCAGCTCATATTCTGACACATTCAATCAATCAACAATAAAAAAAAATAATAATAATACAAAAAAAACAAACAAGAAAAGCCACCAAAAAAGAAGACTAAACCATACAACTTCCTGTCTGAGAGATCTCCAACGAGCTTCCTCAGCCCCTCCCTCCTCCTGGAGCCTCCTAAGCTATTTGGTTAAACAAAGAGTATTTGATCAGGTTTGTGCGTTTGCTGTGATTCATCTGCGGGGTAATTTATTAGCTAATTAGCGACGCTGAAAAGCACATGCCGCTGCGCCGCGTGTGATCAACGCCTCTGCATGCCCGCATGAAACCCGCCGTTCTCTCAAGGTCGGTGGGGGGTGGTGGTGGTGGGGGGGGGGGGTGTTCCCCGTTAACAGCGGAGACAACACACATCAAAACACATGGGGGGGGGAAATCAGCATATATATGTATATAGTCTGATGCACATTCTGTTGTTGATCAACTGACAGTCTGGTAGTCGCAACACGTTCATCTTACCTGATACGGAGCAGGTGGGCAGAGACCAGACATGGAGGAGAGATAGGGGGGGAGGGAGAGGGAGAGGGAGGGAAGACAATTAGTTGATTAATCAGTCACTGGTGAACGTTGTTGTAGGTTCAGTGAATGCAGACACTGACTTAATGTGAAGACATTTCAAATGATGGACAGTGAACCCTACGGAGCGCCGCACGCAAATATCTCCTAACAACAAGATAGACCGGCGGTTACGAGACCTTCGTCAAGTGTAATGAACCTTAAATTTCACGCAGGCATTATGACCACTTACGAAAGGTCAATGTAGCGACACTTGGCCATAACAGCCCATCATGTAGAGACTACATTACCCAGTGTCTTTCACAAGCATCATTAGACACCTAATGACTTCAGTTGTCCTACCCATGAGCATATTGTAAATGTTCTTAATTTAGGTTGGTGGGAAGCTAGTGACAAGCAACACCTCAAACAACAAAACAAGCCTTGTGTATTTAGACATGATGTCAACAGATTTCTTACATTGACCCCAGGGTATCTCAGGGAGGCTGGTTGGTAACCTGCTCGCACAGAGCTGTGCACCGTGCGGAAAGAGAGGTGTCATTCACCAGATTGGTATTTATCACTGTGAGTGTCCCCAGGCAGATAGGAAGTATGGGCCACGAGACACACAGGCTATGAATCACTGGCAGTGCTGATGCTGGACGAATCTCTCTCTCTCTCCCTCGCTCTCTCTCGCTCTTTCTCTCGGTCTCCCTTGCTTTTTCAATCTTCCTTTTCCCTCTTTCACCATTTCCTCTCATCTCTTTTTCTATATTCCAGTGGGGGGAAAGAATTCAGTGACCACTGCACCCGTTTCTTTCTTCTCCAAAAACGTTGAGAGGGAAAGTTTTGAGTGTGGAACAGGAGGGTTTAACCTGCAGTGGCCTCTTAAATTGAACCCTTCTGTTCCTCACTCAAAGTTTTTCAATGTTTTTGGAAAGGAAAGAAAAAGGTGAATCGGCCTCCATTTTTTCCAGAGCTGTATATCGGCCATTTGTATGATATTATATCTGGACAAAATGTCAGCCATCTGGACACGGCCATTCATTTAATACTACATAAGGACAAAAACTTTGAGATTTTTTTTAATTTTTATTGAGGGACAATAACATTTCTGCATTTCCAAGGTTAATCTGGAACATGGAAACATCACTTCCCTCATATCTAGAATATTTCATGGGTCAAAGAGGATTGGCGTCCAGGCGGAATCAGAGAGATCAACTGTTGTTGGCGCTTGTGAAGAGTCTCCCAGGGCCTGGTTCATTCAGGGTTCAACGCCTGTCGCCACCCCCGTCCTCCATAGTCCCTCCTCCGGGTCCCTTGCCACCCTTCGCGAGCCGCGTCGGTCCTGAAATATTCATCAAAACATGCCAACCCACTTGGCCCCTAAACCACTCTTCAAAAACACTCTCCTCTCACGGTAAGTTCACCATGGGGACGGGGGGATGTGTGTTGTGATGAATTCGATTTTTTATTTTCCACCGACTGTCTGCCTTTGCCTGCAAACTCTGAATATGTCAACATGTCGGGTTCCACTCTACTTGACAACACTGAAGTGATAAAGTGGTCATTCAGCATGACAGGGATCAGAGTCAGATCATACATGCATGCATTTAAACCGAGATATCTGCTACCTGGTGGAATAATCGCTCCCAGACAATCCCTAACCTCTCACCCCTGGCACAGCTGTCCCGATTACCTCACAGATGGAACAGATAGCACCTGGGAGCATACAATACAAGGAGATTCTCAGACACATACAACTAAATTGTTCATGTTTTGTGAGAAAATTGAAAGAGGCAAAAGCTCACTGTTAGGGTTTGGGCCCCTGGCAAGTTATTTTTTATTTTTTAACCTGTTTGAGAGGAAGTGTATTACCGCCTAACTGTGGCAGGTGGACATGAGGAATGTGTACACACGGCAAACACACCATTTATCTTTGTCTAACCATATGGAGGCAAGAAAAAATTGCTCGTTTGAAATGACTTTTGAAACAGCCAATATGTAAACACACCTTTTTGTGCGAGAGAGAAGGATTGCATTTAAGTATGCTTTCACATGATACGTGGATGTGTCTACACCTGTGTGTGTGTGTGTGTGTGCAAGCATGTCATTGTGTGTGTGTGCGTGCCAGTCACCAGTCCAGTCACCAGACTGCTGCCCGTAAAGTATTAACATAAGCAAGAGATGCTTCCTGTGGTGAGGAAAGGAGAGCAGACAGAGATTGATCCACAGGGACATGCTAATACAACATAGATCTCTTCTCCATCTCCAGTTAGATCATGTGTGGGCGTTAATGTCATTTGTCCATGTGGTTGTGTCTAAAAAACGCAATATGGCCACCTAGCAGGGCCGAGATCTGCACCACACTTAAAAGACGGAGGAAAGTGCAGGGAGATGCCGACCTGGCGTCTAAAATTAGAGCTCAAAGGACGAGGACGAAAGGTGGTCCATCTTGATGGAGCGATTTCACCGAGATGACGGAATATGATAGTCATCTCTTTCAAGTGTGGCAAATGGTTTGGGTCTTTCATGTCACCATCGTTGACTTCAAACTGTCATGTCAGTTCATTTGATCTTGCCTCAACGTCAAGACACCCAAAAACTCAAATTCAAACTGCTCTGAATTGTCAAAACCATGTCAGAACTAACATGAATATATTGTTTATTCCGTTCCTCAAGTGACACATCTCTTTTTCTGGATGGGGGAAACGGATGTTTGTATTTTTTTTTTTCATCCCTGAAAAAAACATTATAATGCAATGTGTGTCTGCCCGTGTGTGTGTGTGTGTGTGTGTGTGGAAGGGGGGGGGGGCAGGGACCAGACACTATAGATTTGTCCTCGGCTCAAAAACAAAACAATGGCGACCACTTGAATTAATCACATTGCTAATGCCTTCCCTGAACCCTCCAAGTCCAAACTAATGAAGAAGCGCAGAGCTAACGAGCCATCTCCTCATCCCAGAGAAGGCCGACCTGTCTCTGCAGCCTGATGGATGGGTCTGTGCTACAGCTAACCGCCAACCATTCAGCATAAACTTGCTGTTTTCTTATTGTCATCCTTTTGTGTTCATCATCATTTTCGATTTGCCATATTGTGTATTTTCTTCTCTCTGATCGAACGACCAACTCTATTCATCAAACGTGTATTCTCCACAGGGATGGGGATATGTTTTAATGAAAAAGTTATTAAGGATTTCTCTAATTGTATCTTTTTGGGGGGGGCTGCCGTCTTAAGTTGAGACATCTAAAGCATGTGGTTTATTTTCAAGGTCAATATAGTGTTCATTTGTCATTCTCTGCATGATTCTCTAAGCCTGGTGTTGAATCGTTGTACTAAACTACGTGTGTGTGTGTGTGTGTGTTTTAGCTGCAAGATGTACTGTTGCACCGGATATTGGCATCCCGGTAAACGATAGCTATTGTTTTGTCAATAAAGAGAGGGAAAGACAGTCTTCCATGGAAACAGAGGATGCATTAGGTGGTGGCTAGTGAGGGGGAAGAGAGAAGGGACGACGGCTCCCTCGATGCTGGAAACAAAAGGGATGACGCAGACTGGAGAAAGGACACAAGCATAAATTACAGAAGAGTAGTTAGAAAATATCAAGAGTCCCAGACTCTCTCCCTAGCACACACGCGGAGATAGCAGCAGTGCCAGGATTGGGGAGGGTTACAGCAGCAATGGAACAGCTCTCATCCGGACCAGCGGTGAAAGAACAACGGAGAGTCAATGCAAGGTGTTGGTTACTCCCTAACGTGTAGATCTAAGAAAACGTCATTCTATGTACTTTCGACACACCGGTAACACAAAGGGAAAGTAACAGAGCAGGATAGAAAGAAAAGAGAACATGAAAGAAGAATGGGACCCACACAGAGAGGTAGAGAGAGAGAGGAAGGAAGAGACTGAGGGAGAGCGAGAGCGAGAGAGAAGTCTACTTTGAGAAGTCATAGGTGTGTGGTCTCCAACAGAGCTTTTAACTTGGATTGTTGCTTCCAACTCCTTGCGCAACTCACATTTTGTCAAAATCTCTGCTTCTCTCTTTTTGTTATGAAACGTCAAAAACGCATTCAGCTTCGGTGCCTCTTTTACTGAGCCTTTTCTTTTTCTCCACTTTCTGAGACCGCGTTCGAGAACGCGGGCTGAATAAACAGCCGTTCGTGTCTGTGCTCGGATTTTAAGGGAAGAGGGGAGCGCGTAGCGTGCTTTTCTACAGACGTGAAACCAGATTTAGACGAGCCCCGCGGGTCTCGTGAAGGCCTGTTGACTCATTCTCCACTCCATAAAATTACGGCGCTTAAAAACACCAAACTTTAATTCCTCCTGTAATTTGTCTTTCACGAGAGAGCAGAGAGGAGGATTACAGGGGGATTTGGAGGGTCTGTAAAGAAGCTGGTGTGCGTCTGTCTATAATGTTATGTGTTTTCTGAGGTTAATAAAACACCTTTGAGAGTACATGTGTTAAGGTTTGCTGTGTGCGTGTGTGCGTGTGTGTGCATGTGTACGTTATTCCCAGTATGTCTATTCAGAGGTTGAGACCATGATTTGGAGCAGAGTTCTAACGGTGGTAATCATCATCGTTAGACAGTAGGAACATAAATTAAACTATTATTTCCATGTTCTCTTTGTTTTCTTGGGGCCATATTTTTGTTGTTTAATCCATATCTGAACGTGTAACACCTTTTTACCTTTGGCGATTAATCGGGTGAGTTCACTTTGATAACATTGGTGTCGTGTCTGTCATTAAAGCCAAGAGAGAGTGAGAGGGAGAGAAAGAGAGGGTCAGAGAGTGAGTAAGAGAAGAAAAAGTAGAGTGAGAGAGAGGTAGAAAAGAGAGAGAGAGAGGTAGAAAAGAGAGAGAGAGAGGTAGAAAAGACAGAGAGAAAGGGATAGAGAGAGAGAGATGGTCCCACCTCCTGATAATCATTTCCTGCACTGAGAGCTCATGATTGTCCAGCGTGTGTGTTAGATGTAAGCTGCAATCTGACAGTGTATTGAAGCTAAAGAGTGCTGTCACAGTCTGAGCAATAAAGGAGAAACTGATGATGTTGAATGGTAGTCAGATGTAATATTAGATATCAATACTGTGTGTTGCTTATACACACATATACACACTCACACAAACAAAAGGAACTGGAGTCAACTTGCTGAAAGAAACATCCAGTCAGCACTGCTGGGAAGCTGTATCCTCCTTCCGCCCACCCCAACCCTCCATCCCCTATCCCTCCCTTCCTCCATCCATCCCCAATTTCACCCTCTCCCTCCCTCCATCCCCCCTCTCTCCCTTCCTCCATTCTTTGCTCTGAGGAACACGGTCTACTTGCTGTGTATGTGATGGCATCCTCACTGATGTCACACACACAGACTCACACAGACAAATCCACGTAAATATTTATACAGGCCCGTTCGCCATCTCCATTCCCATGTGTGTGTGAGAGAGAGAGAGACAGAGAGAGAGAGACAGAGAGAGAGAGTTAGAGAAACAGAGACAGAGAGACAGAGAGAGACAGAGAGAGAGAGAGAGAGAGAGAGAGAGAGAGACAGAGACAGAGAGAGAGAGAGAGAGAGAGAGAGAGAGAGAGAGAGAGAGAGAGAGAGAGAGAGAAATTCACAATCGCGAGCAACCGGAGAGCAGCAAAATCCTCACACACACACCCATCTGATTTACATCTGCTTGAGGAGGGCTGTGTGTAGCATACTGATAGATATCCACATGCACACACACACAGGAAGTGAGCATGCATTAAATAGACGTGTGCTGTGCTCGAGAGCTTCGCCCTCGTTTGAAAGTGCTTTTCGTTTTTTGGGGGGATGATAAACTTAGGCCCCAACAGAGCATCTTAGTGCTGGTGACGGTACAGTGTGGCACGTTTACGAGTGCCTCGTGGCATAAACGCGCCCTGCTGTCCTGTCAGAGAGGCTGCCTCTCGCGGCAACGCCTCGCGGCGGCACAAGCTTCGCGTGGCGTTCGGGAGGGAGCGTCAATGAAATTGGGGCCCGATTCATCCCGTCTCAAACACACGTGTTTGTTAAAACAAGCCGCTGTCTCTGAAGAATCTCCTCTCAGATTGAGTGTGTGTGTGTGCACCAGGCTTACTTCGTCAGCAGCCCCTCCTGATTCATCCCTGTAATGTCTAAATATGTCCGCGCTCTGTATGTGTTTGTGAATGCATGCTTGTTCACATTGGTGTGTGTGTGGGCATCAAGCATACATAAACACATTCGAGGGAGTGTTTTTTTTATCTGTGTGTGTACAGGAACTTACCGGCTTTCGGGCTTCTGTTTCTGTGTTTATTTTGTGTGTGTGTGTGTGTGTGTGAGGGGAGCTTGGCAGGGTCAGGGGGAGTTTTTGGGGACAGGGCTGGGAGTCTGCGTTGCCCTGAGGTTGCCTGTCAGATCCTGGTAGGGGTTCTGTCTGAAGGCTCTGATGAATTATTCAGTGTTGGCTGCCATGACATGTCGTGCCACACTGTGTTTGGAGTGTGTGTAAGAGCGAGTGATTGTGTGTGAGTGTGTGTGTGTGTTACGATGGGATGCGTGACTCTGTGTGTGAAACCCTCGCTCCAGCCCTCTTTGGGGGGGGGGGGGGGGGGGGGTTAGGCTACATCCCTCTGGGTCACTGGGTTCTTGTTGATGGTGTTTTTTTTTTAGTTGTGGGGAGAGGGAGGGGAGGGGGTGGAGCGACCCGTTCCTTGCCCTCACAGTCAGGGCTGTAACCGAGGCGGGGGTGGGGGTGGGGGGGTATGAGCGGTCAGGTTCGGGGGGTGGGAGTGACGGACAGGCGTGTGGGCGGGCACCGAGATAATTGGGAACCGATGACCTTTTCACACAGAGAGCGAGAGAGAGAGCTGTCTGTAAAACATGTTTGTATATCTCTATTCCTTCTCTCTATCTCTATATCTCTCTCCATCTATCTCTCTCTCTCTCTCTCTCTCTCTCTCTCTCTATCTCTATCTGTCTCTCTATCTCTATCTCTCTCTATCTCCATCTATCTCTCTCTCTCTCTCTCTCAAACACACTGTATACAGAGCTTTATAAACCAAGCACAGTTCACCATCAGATACCAGCCAATCTCAAATCTATACGGTAGCTGGCAGTAACTCTCTGTCTAAAGTCTGGAGTTGCCATATTTAGTGGGAGTGTTTGCAATTCAAGCCATGGCATCTATAAAATGGGAGCCTGACTCAATAACCAAACAACGCTGCTATTTCGCTGCTTCAACCCTCTATTTCTGCCGAGTCATTACACACACTTAGCTGACTCGCTCCCGAACGTTTACACGGCGGTCAAGTGCTCTGCGCAAAAAAACTTTTTTTTGTAATCCAATGCGGCATTGCCTGAAGATATAGCTTCCTGTTCTTTGAACGGTAAAAGCAAACCATTTATGACTCATCGTGAATTATATTTTAATGCAGTCTTAAAATTATGCAAAAAGATAGGGGGGGGAAAACACTAAGGAATTACAATTCCATTACACTGAACGTTAACAAGCTTGCCTGAAAGCAAAGTACTCTTTTATAACAGTTTAACTCGGATTTGTCATTTCCTTCAGGAATGAGGAGGAAAGGGTTCCTGAGATGTGGGAGGATGAAAAGTGAGGAGGAGGAGGGACGCTGAGAAGAGAACGAGCTGCATGTTCTTGATGTTGTCATCTCAAGCCATCTTCCCAGAGCCGAGGGACTTGGGCGCACGCGTTCATTGGTTTTCGCAGTCCATTCATCAAACCATTCAGCTGTGCTGATTGGATGGCCGTTGCACTAAAGAGACCGAAAATCAATTTGGAGCCGGGATCTGAATCGCGTTTGATTAAGTGTTTGGTTGCACTCGGGGAAGAAGCTGTGCTGTACACAATATCACAACTCTCTCTCCATCCTCCCCATCTACCCCTCTTTCTCTCTTTCTCTTTTTCTCTCTCTCTATCCCCGCCTCGCTCTCCTTTCCTCTCTATCGCTTTCACTCTCCCTTTCATTTACTCGCGTCTCTCTCTTCCTGTCTCCCCTTTTTCTCTCTTTACGGCACACATATTTTATTTCTTTTTTCCCCCTTCCTGACACGCACTCTGCTGCTTTCATACTTCATCTCTCAGCCACCCTCTCACTCCCTCCCCCCTCTCTCTCTCACTCCCTCCCCCTCTCTCTCTCACTCCCTCCCCCCTCTCTCTCTCACTCCGTACCCCCTCTCTCTCTCACTCCGTACCCCCTCTCTCTCTCACTCCGTACCCCCTCTCTCTCTCACTCCCTCCCCCCTCTCTCTCTCACTCCCTCCCCCTCTCTCTCTCACTCCCTCCCCCCTCTCTCTCACTCCCTCCCCCCTCTCTCACTCCCCCCCCCTCTCTCACTCCCCCCCCCTCTCTCACTCCCTCCCCCTCTCTCACTCCCTACCCCCTCTCTCACTCCCTACCACCTCTCTCTCTCACTCCCTCCCCCCTCTCTCACTCCCTCCCCCCTCTCACTCCCTACCCCCTCTCACTCCCTACCACCTCTCTCACTCCCTCCCCCCTCTCTCTCTCACTCCCTCCCCCCTCTCTCACTCCCTCCAGCCTCTCTCACTCCCTCCCCCCTCTCTCACTCCCTCCCCCCTCTCTCACTCCCTACCCCCTCTCTCACTCCCTCCCCCTCTCCCTCCTTCTCCCTCTCCCTCCTTCTCCCTCTCCCTCTTTCTCCCTCTCCCTCCTTCTCCCTCTCCCTCCATCTCGTCAGACAGTTTGACGGACGCCTGTCGGCAGTCCAAGCTCAGAGTAAATGTTGTAAAAAAAAAAAAAGAGAGAAAAAATGAGTGTTTGAGAAGGCGAGAGTTTCTCCTTAGCTTGGAGAGGTATTGTGACAGCCAGAGCCAGAGGTTAAACCTCAATTAGCGGTAGTTAATGATAGCTCATTATCCAACACTTTTTCCTCTCCCTCCCCCTCTCCCTCCCCCTCCCCCTCTCCCTCCCCCTCTCTCTATATGCCACGTTCTTTCTGTATCTCTTTTTCAGAGACCCCTGCCTCTGTTTATCCGTCTATGCTACCTCTCCCTCTCTCTATAGCATCTCTTCCTCCTCTTCCTCCTCTTCCTCCCTCCCTCCCTCCCTCCTCTGTGTTCCTGGGTCTTCTTTGTGTAACCCAGACAGCAGCGATGGATGGACTCTCTCACACACCGAGGCAGGATTTAGTCCTAATCAAATCCCACCGCTACAAACATCAGCAACCACTTTGACTTTGCAGAGGATGGAGGGAGAGAGAGAGAGAGAGTTCTATTGGCCGGGCTGTGCACCAAGACTGTTCTGAAGACCATTCTGATTGGACAGAACAAAGAAGCGGACAAAGATGACAGGAAAGGGCGGGCCCATATGGCAGCTCATGCCGACGTTCATAATGAAACACGAAGAGCCGGCGGAAATCTACTGAACGACCTCTCCACCCCAAAGTCATCGCTAACACGGTGGCCATACTGGGAAACACACACACACACACGGCTGCTTGAAACCTCGGGGTGAGAGAGATGAGAGATCCCCCGCTTCAAAACGTTACAGCAGGGCTCGACCCTTCTGACGGCGCACTGCTTGGCGCGCATGCAGAGCCCGGTCATTAAATAGACCCCCTGCAGACCCATGCCACGCAGGGGAGCCCCCGTAGCAGGTCATATTAAAACCCAGCGCTCTCCAATTAATACACCCGGCCCAAGTGTAGGAGGAGTCGAGGCGCCATATGTTCCACATCAAAAGGCGTGTGTTTTTGTGTGATGTGTCGCATGCATGCTATACTTAGCATGGTGTTGCTTGGGGGGGGGGCTCCCCCTAAAAAAAACTGTTAGTTTGTGACGCAAATGTAGCTTCACAAGAGTGATTTCCGGCGAGTTCTCTGCGAAAGCAGGGGGGCGATCGGGCGACGATGGGAACGTCTATAGAGTAGGTACGATTAAAGATGAAGGGGATGGATCTGGAGACAATGTTCCTGGTGGGATGTTCCACATCTGTGATTTCTGTCTCCGTCCGTTTTTCTTATTCTGAGAGTCATGAAGGCAGCCTGAAGGTCAGCGCATCAATTTTCCCCGAGTTATCGTTTCGGTTCCGGGTTAAAGGAATATGCGGTGTGGCCTGGCTTCTTGTGGTGTGGATGAAAAAAACACTTTCTAGCAGCTAAAGCACCAGGCTAACATCAGCATCCAACACAGAGCCAGGCATCCACTCACCTCTTCCATAACTACAACGGTTGAGGAGACCGTTGGAAAAGAATGTAGCGTAACGAGGTTTGTTCACCCGTTCCACTTAGTATCCAAAGGGCAATCTGGAAATTCTTGTTGTTGTTTTTTTTCAAGCCATTAAACTTAGATTACAGGGCACTGTCTCCTTGTTGTCCTATTTTACTGCCCTGACTGATCAGGACCATAAAACCCGGTCATTAGGAAACACCAACATGTCTGGTGTCTCCCAGACTGGTAGACCATGAAGTTGTGGGGACGTAGTTTTTCGTTTTTTTAATGAGGGAAGATGAATTCAATGCCATTTCGATGCTGTGTTGATGGTGATGAATGCCCCGGTTTGACTTGAGAGGCAGGGTTACTGGCATTTTGACAACATTACGATGAAAAATGAGAATTCTGTTCATGCTCAAAATGAAGACTTATTGGTTCCTGTCAGACAGTAAAAAACTAAAAAACTCAGTGCAGCCTACACACTAGAGTGACTCCACAACGTTGTTTTAATTCCTCTCAGAGAGAACTTTCAGCCAACACAAACAAATCCTTGGAAAGATATCAAAGAGGAACTTTTGTGCTGCAACATTGTGTGCTGGTGGGAATTCTCTCAGTGGAGGGACAGAATTGCTGTGGGGGACAGAATCCTAGAGGGGACCAGGCCAGACACAGCTCATTTATTATGCAGTGTCTTCAGGGGATGAAGTCCTTCAACTTCCTCAAGCTCAGCACTGCTGCCGTTACCCAAAGTGACCCTGAAAACCACACTCACTCAGCCTCAGATTCATTAAACTACCTTCAGTATTAATGGGCTAAAACTATCCAAGCTAAGGCTAGCGTTAGCAAAGCTATTGGACTTCTGAGATGGTTACTTACCTCCTAACGAGAGTAAAGGCAACTCATAGATCAATTCAAGACTCATTTTGCTGCGTTCAAGGAGCGCACCTTGAAAGACTTCTGAAAGGAAACTGGAAATATTCAAAGCCAATCAGCTGCATTATTGATTGCGAGGTTGATGTTGAAAGCTCTGGTTGGCGTTAGTGTTTCCAGATCCGATCTGAGCTCTACCTTGGTTGGCCCCTTTGTTAGGCCTCAGCCGTCACCAGAGCCGGCATTCATTTCCTTTCAGCTTGCCGTCAGTGCCCTGTGCTTGTTCAAACGGCAGATTCCCTGAGCTCATTACCCACACGCACGCGCGCACACATGCGCGCGCACGCACACCGCTCACTCCGAACGAGGCGGCGTGCTCTCTTGTTGCATTATTCATTTGTTTATTCATTCATCCCCATCAATAAAACACTGGGGGGGGTGTTCGAATGGCAGACCGATGTAGCGAACCAAACGAGAAATGGCAAAGGGGGTCTGACTGAGACGGCTCAGCACACAGACTGACTGGGTCCTGGTGGATGAAGTCAGTGGGGCAGCCATCAGAATGAGACAGACACAGAACTGTGTGGGCAAAACTTTGAGTTTGGCTGGGTAAACCAAGGTTAACTTTGACTCTTTCCCTGCATGAGCGCTGAGAGAGGGAGAGTGTGTGCGTCTGTGTCACCTCTGTAGAATGGCCGTCCCCTCTGGGCATGCCCACAGCTCTAGGTATGCACCTTGAGGCCTCGACTGCTTTCAGTCTGAGTTGAACTACAAACGAGCACACATGCACGCACGCACGCGCAAACATGCATGCACGCGCACGCACACACACACACACACAGACAACCCCGACACACACGTTTGCGCTGTTTATCATGCTCTTCAATTACGGCAGTTCGTGGCGCAGCGATCAGAGCCCGGGGACGGCATTTAGACAGTCCAAAACAAACGAGCTGAAGTTCAGCCATTGACATTTAAACTGAGAGTAATGAGGCTGCTTGTCATCACTCCTCCGCTGCCAAACCTTGGCCTCATCCCCACTCCTCTCCCCCTCCCCACTTCAACTGCCTCTCCACGTCTGCCTCTGTCTCTCTCTGTTAAGAAAACGCACACGCACGCACAAACACACACACACACGCAGTCAAACTCGAAGGCTGAATTGGTCAAATATCCCTTCCGCCTCCTCCCTTCTCTGCTGCTACCGTTCGGTTTGTTTTCCTTCATTTTCCCGTGGAGGTCATCCATCACCTGTCCCGCCAGGCGCACTGCGCCTGGATCAGGGCTCTCGCCACTGGCCCCCGGAGCTCAGGCTTTAACGTTGACGCACGACTCAACTCCCCACAGCCCTCCTCGACCTCATGAATCACTCGCATTCTCGTGCCGCCGCTCAACGGAAAACCCCCCGACTTTGACGACGCCCAATTTTGTAAGCAAAGTTTGAGAGGTTAGGGAGCTCTGGTATAAATTCTTCTTCTGAAACCAGACTGGCGTTTTTGCTCAGCTTTGCTAGTGAAACTGGCTGCTAGGTCTCTGATGTAAAGCTGAGGTAAACCGTGCAACAGATTTCACCCGGGGAGCTTTGGAACATTCGAGAGGCAACATTCCATCTCGTCAATGGCAACCACCTGACTTGTGTTATCCTGGAGATAACCTTTATCTAACCTAATTAGGATAACCATAACACCGCGCACAGCAGAGAAGTTTCACGTTGAGATGTGGCCGGCTGTGCTGAGGGTGGCTGTCGGCATCTGACAGGCGTCCTGGGTTGAGCGTACCCCCCCCAGGAACTGATACTGATCTTAGGTCAGTTCTGCAGACAACATTGGAGGCCTACTACATGGGGGGGGGGGTCTGGCATCACTGGACAGCTGAGCGAAGGTGAAAAGGTCACAGGCGCGTTTCCTCGGGAGCCATGAGGCTTTCTCTTTCCCCGTCCTGCGCCCGCATTAGCATGACGGCTAACCAACGACGGCCGGTGCGTCCTGGGGCCTCATTAGCGGAGAGCGCCAGTTGTCTCGCCGGTACGCACAGACGCCGGCCATGCATGCATACATGCATGTAGGACGGCTCGCAGGCGCACAGGCATACGAACACACACACACACACACACCCACAGTCAGGGCGGACGCACCCTGTTGCAGTCAGAGTGGGCCGCCATCCAGCATCACTCTGGTGGTTCCTGGGTAATTGGAACTTCCTTGTCGAGGACCAATGACCAGCTTCCTTAGTTATTCAAGCATCTCCAAGCCCCTCGCCCCTCCTTCCCCTGATTGCTGCCTCCCCTGCTGGTGCTGGGGATCTGTGTGAAATCCTCCTCCAATCATTCCCTCGAGGTATCAGCTATGTGTCTGTCCCAAGGGGACATTCTTCAGGAAGGAAGAGGGAGAATGAAAGAGGAAACGAAAGGTGCTTTTGTACCTTTCTGTTGGGTTATGAGTGAGGTTGTGGAGGGAGATTGGGAAGAGGAAGAGAGAGAGAGACAGACAGACAGAAGAAAGAGAGCACAGGATGAGCCACAGATTGCCATTGCCTCATTCGATCCGATGCCATCCTATACTTGCATGTCTTTTGTGTTCTGTGTCAGATTGTGGAGAGAGGGGGTAGATAGGGAGAGAGCAGGTAGAGAGACAGAGAGATATATAGAGACAGACAGAGAGAGAGAGAGAGAGAGAGAGAGAGAGAGAGACAGGGAAGGAGGGAGGGAGGGAGGGAGGGAGGGAGGGAGGGAGGGAGGGAGGGAGGGAGGGAGGGAGGGAGGGAGGGAGGGAGGGAGGGAGGGAGGGAGGGAGGGAAAGAGAGAGAGAGAGAGAGAGAGAGAGAGAGAGACAGAGAGAGAGAGACAGAGACAGAGAGACAGAGAGGGAAATAGAAAGATGGAAATAGAGAGAGAGAGAGAGAGAGAGAGAGAGAGAGAGAGAGAGAGAGAGAGAGAGACAGAGAGAGACAGAAGGAGAGAGAGAGATAAAGACAGACAGAGGGAGAGAGAGAGATAAAGACAGACAGAGGGAGGGAGAGAGATAGAGAGAGACAGAGGGAGAGAGGCCATCCTAGGGAGTGCTGTGCTTGAGGAGTGCTCCTCTATGAGCCAGCAGACCACAGCACTCTGCTTCCTCCATTGATTTCTGCTCAACGGCAAATTGGGCCATTTTTCACTGTCGGCCCACACTGGCCTCACTTGTCTTGTATTTATCCTCTTGTCCACCAGGGGGGGTGGGTTTGGTTGGGTGGGGAGGTCCAGTCTGGGAAACAATAACCAAGACGAGAAGAGGGGGAGGGGGGATGACACATATACACGCTCACTTAGGAAAATCATTTAATGCACACACACCCGCTCACCATACACACCTTTGTGTGTGCCATCACAAGTGTACATATACAGTGAGACAGGAATGGGCAGTTCACAGAATGATCTGTTCATTTAGCTGACGCCTTTGTCCAAAGCAACGTACGAGGGGAAGGGGAGAGATTTGAACCTGCAACCTCTTGATCTACAGACAAACACTCTACCACAGAACCATGAACATTTCTTGAAATGAAATCCGATCTTTCTTGGGTTCCTAAACAACCCAAACACAGAACACACGCACTCGTTCTTTGATGATCAAGCGTAGCAAGAAGGCACAAGGTGCTGCTGTTCCCTCGTTTCAACTAATGAACAGAACAGCTCGGTTCAGGGACATTTCAGACGCTCTGAAGACTTCAGAAGCGATCCGCGAAAAGAAAAAAAAAAAAAGTATAAAAGCCACAGTTGAGTAAATTTGAGAATTTGTTTTGATCAGCGGAGAACAGTGGGGGCCTTGGAGACCAGGGTGAGATGGAACCCGTTGGCGTTGATTTGTAACCCGGAGACAATCCTCCTTCCTGCTCCCTGCGAACAACATGACAGCTCTACTCCAAGCAGCCTTGGGCGACCCCAAACAGCTCGAATTTGTCCTACTTTTTTATTTATTTTTTATTTACCTCAGGAAAAAAACCTCATGACGACTTGTTTTGGGAGGCGAAAATGTCTGAAAGGCCCTGCGTTTTCAGAACAAAGATGTGAGGAGTGGACTTGTCGGAAAACCCAGAGTCTAAACTCAGCCGTTTGCCACACCGTTGCGAGCGAACTCAATCCCTTTCCAGTGAAGCAGATCCCAAGTGCCACACAGCCTCCCTGAAGGACTGAGATCTGACCACCGCTGACAGGACACCGCACTCCTCCCCGCGCCAACGACAACAAGCGGCGACATCGCGCTGCCACGCAAATCTCCGCCCGCCCCCCCCCCACCCATCGGGCGCGTGGCTGCCTCTGAGACCTTGAGAGAGGGGGAGCTGGAACGATGCGCTCAGTGATGATGGGAGGGTCAGCGAGAGGTGGATGGAAGTGTGAGTGCGTGTGTAGGTGTGTGTGTAGGTGTGTGTGTAGGTGTGTGTGGCAGGGGGAGTGTGAAGGGTTGAGGGGGAGGTGGGATGGTGGCAGGAAGGGAACGTTTGAAATAAGTGGGGGGGGGGGTGGGGGAGGGCGGGGACTTTGGGAGAAGCGGACGATAAATCCTTAGCGTCTGTTATGTAGCATTTGTGTATGCCAGGGTGAGATCACTTCAATCCTTAAGAGAGAGAGAGAGATGCCGTGTGTTTGTGTGTGTGCGTGTCTGTTGC
The DNA here is from genome assembly GCF_054491055.1 of Hypomesus nipponensis. Classification (NCBI taxonomy): domain Eukaryota; kingdom Metazoa; phylum Chordata; class Actinopteri; order Osmeriformes; family Osmeridae; genus Hypomesus; species Hypomesus nipponensis. The sequence goes on from NC_140385.1 coordinate 8,632,784, forward strand.
AGTGCAAGCTGTTTTGCCCACATTTACACTTACACAAGGGTTTGTAACATCAGACAGAGGAGATGAAATGCTTGTGGGGTTTTTGTGTGTGTGGGTCTGTGTGTCAGGGCAAGTGTCTACTGTTCTAGGCCACCGATACTTAGCAACAAAGAAAGAAGGCTCCTAGAATACGGAACACACTTGTAAACAACCCCCTCCCTCTCCATCTCTCTCGCCCTCCCTCTTTCTCTCTCTTGTTTTCTCTTTCTCTGTCTTACCTCCTCACTCTCTCTCTCTCTCTACCTTCCTTTCTCTCTCTCTCTCCTATCTATTTCTCTTTCTCGTCCATTAGAGGTGAAGATACCCAACCGCCTCTCCCTCATTGCCATGGTGACTAGCTTATACCGTTCCCTCAGGTATATATATTTGTGCGTGTGCTATGTGATAGTGTGTATGTGCAGGTATGGTTGACTAACCACCAAGATCCGATCAGTGCAGTCTGCCTCTGTTTACTGTTAGCTGTGGCAGGACCAGCCATCATATGTCAGAGAAAGCCAGAGGGACACATTAACACACAAACACACACACACACACACACACAATAACACACATACATACACACCCACACATGCGTACATACACAAACACACAAGCCCCAACACACAAACACACATGCCCCAACACACACATTTACACATGATATGCTCCCACACACACACACACACACACACACACACACCACATGAAATGCTACATACATACACACTTATACAAGCAAACACACACACACGTTAGCAATCGAAGAGCTCCATTCAAAATGTCAGGTGAGAGATGAAGGTGACTGGGGCTTTGACATCCCTTCTGTGCTCTATCATAGCTGGTCTAACTGACAGTCAGCGAGTGTGTGTGTGTGTCCTTACATCCACCCCATTAAAATGGCTCTGACACCCATGCTAGTCAGCCCCCAAGCCTACACAGGACAAGTAATGAGTACCCAACAACATGACCATGTGGACACGAACTGTGCATGTGTGTGTGTGTGCGTGTGTGTGTGTGTGCGTACGTTTGTCTGTCTGGTGTTTGCTTGTGGGAATCCAATTATTTCCAGTTTGGGTGTCATGCAGTAGACTGATAATTTCAAACTCCTTGCACACACACACACACACACACACACACACACACACACACAGAGCAGTGTTGGAATAGTAAGTGTTCATGTCCTCTGTGGCACACACATAGCTAACGAGGGGCGTGTAACACACACACACACACACAGCACAAATAAGACAGTCACAACAAGATAGACTAACAAGATTTATGCACAAGATGTCCGTGTCACATACATTCCACAACACACACCTGACTTTTTTGACACTAATCTTAGGGCATTCCCAAAATTGCAAATCACACACACACACACAAGTACACACACACACACACGTACACACTCCTCCAGTCCACTAGACTCTGTCCAAGCGGCGGACCTATCTGCTGACTTGGGTGAACACTCAAACACACACACACACACACTCAACACACTGTATCCGGGCCAGACTAGCTGTCTATGTTGGACTAAGAGCCCTGACTAGGCTACACAGATGCTCTGGTTCACACACTACCGAACGCATTGAGTGTGTGTGTGCGTGCCTGTGTGCCTGTGTGTGTGTGAGAGTTCTGAAGAAGCAGGCTCCTCTAAGAATGACGTGTAGACATATGTCACTCTCAACCCTGTCACAATTTGAACGGACACTACTAAGAATAGTGTGCGCGTCCGAGCGTGTGTGTGTGTGTGTGTGAGAGAGTGTGTGACCACGTTAGTGTCTCCCCCAGCCCACCCCCTATCCAACACATCCCCCTGTAATCAACAAGTGACAGCTGTTGATGAGTACCCATTTGCTGACACTGCAGAGGGATTCTGGGTAATCAGTGCCAAATGCCCCAAATAGGCCACAGAGATACCATCACAGTTCTCTCTCTGTATGTGTCGTTATCTTTGTCTCTCTCTATTCCTGTCTGGTTTTCGGGCCCCATCGGTCTCTCCCTCAGTGACCATGGAGAGAAGTGACCAGTCTCCATCTAGATCTTTCCATCTTTGTCACTTTCTGTCCATTTCTCTCCGTCTCTCTGTCTCTTTCTCTCTCTGTGTGTCACATGACCCCTCTCTGGTTAAGTGACAGTGGCGGGGGACAGAATAAACCACATGGCCTCAGTGTCTGGACGCCACTCTCACCCTAACAC